>NW_025785549.1:0-19936 GCF_021130785.1 Homalodisca vitripennis
ACATTTGTAAGAAGTAATAGTTTTCCAGATAAATATTCATATGTTAATAAATGTAACAATAGCTATATACAAATAATGTCGTTTGCAATTATAAACTATAATGAGTTATGCAAGTTAAAATACATATCTTAGTTTATTTTTAAACATATGCTGCGGAATTTCTAACTAATTTTATTGGGTTATGCAGAATAAAAAAAATGTAAATTCCTTACTATATAAGATATTTGTTATTCAAAACGTAAAATGGTTCTAATATTACAGATTTAATTAAAACGCATATAAACTACTTGAAATTTTTTTCTTGTGTATTTATAGATTAATCAATTCTTAAATAATAAGTAACAGAAAACTGTGAATCTTTTAACAAAAATCTTTATCTTGTTTAACCATTAAAGACTATCTAAACAAGTAATATAAATTTATAAAATCAATTAATACTTTGAGTTGAAATAATGTACGAGTAGTAAATATTTATGTTTTATTTTTTATATTTAACAATTATAGTTGATTTAACAGGTTTATCATAACAAAATATAAGTAAAAAAACGTAAATCTCATCCATTCCTTGAATTTAATTTTTTTTTCCATTTCCTAAACAATAAGTGTTATATATATGGCATAGCCAACGAGAGTTTATAGACATGTACACAAACTATGATAATTAAAAACGTTTTGAATCAGAAGTTTAGGATAGAATATACTTTTATCCTGGTTTCTTGAGTTCAAAGAGTACGCCATATTACATGTCAGGTTTCGCTGAGCATGTATGCAAAATTTCAAATCTGTTGGTTATTAAATTCTAAAAGCTATCCTATGGATAGTCAAATATACAGAAACAGTTTTTATATTTACAAGGAAAACAATAAAGAAATGGTCAGCCCGCTATATGTGATTGACTTCACAATGTCGCTCTGTAAAATTCCATTGTTCGTCATGCACCATCAGAAAACACGCATGTCTATGATGAGGTTTCGAACAAGTCAACATATGTAGTTTTATCGAAATATTTGTTTCTATGATACATTAACATTTTTGGTTTTGGGATTTGGGTTTATATGTAAAATTTCTGCTCTATCGAGTAATGACAAGTTGTCCAATTTATGCAATATATTTTTGCGTCATGGCGATACTATATATATATATATATATATATATATATATATATATATATATAAGTAGATATGAATATGAGGGTTCTAGGACACTTTTGGGACAGACAGAAAATCAAGGGAAAATACTGTTTAAAGGACAATAAACGAATCTGTAAAATCAAACAGTATGGCGGTTCTAGCGCACTTTTGGGACAGACAGAAAATCAAGGGAAAATACTGTTTAAAGGACAATAAACGAATCTGTAAAATCAAACAGTATGGCGGTTCTGGACCACTTTTGGGACAGCCCAAAAAATCAATACAAATACTGTTCAATACACCATAAATATGTAAAAACAAGATAATAATATGGCGGTTCTGGACCACTTTTGGGACAGCCCAAAAATCAATACAAATACTGTTCAATACACCATAAATATGTAAAAACAAGATAATAATATGGCGGTTCTGGACCACTTTTGGGACAGCCCAAAAATCAATACAAATACTGTTCAATACACCATAAATATGTAAAAACAAGGATAATAATATGGCGGTTCTGGACCACTTTTAGGACAGCCCAAAAATCAATACAATTACTGTTCAATACACCATAAATATGTAACAAAACAATTCACAATACAATTTACTTAAATAAACTATGGTAAACTGTATTCAAGCAATTTTTCATGACAGTATGACAACATAAATTGTGGAATTTATAATACTCGAATGTTGAATAACCGAATCTATAGCTGTTTTACTGTTCATTGTAGGCTTCTAATTTCTAAGCTGTTTTAATGAAAAATATCCAGAAATCTTCGAAATCTTTATTCCACGAAGTTAATTGTAACACAGTCTTTATCTTTTAATAGTCTTCTTTCCAGTAACAACCAAGTGTAATTTTTCATTTTTGTTCAATTTCTTTAATCTTTTTTTCATCCAAAACAGTCAAAAATCTGTTCGGTAAGTGTACTTTATAATCTTCCAACTCGGCAATTATTGTAAACCCGAATTTATCTTTCATTTTCTCCAAATTCAAGATTCTATATCTCTTTTTTTCTTCCAATTCCACCAATTTCTTATATTCTTTGAATCTTAGTTCACCAACCTTATTCAACTCTTGTAACAGCGCCGCCATTTATTATAGAAAAATCTTTTAACTAAATTTTAGTTAAAAGATTTTTGCTCTTTAAATAGAACAATCTGAAAACATTTGACCAGAAATTGTGCTGATTTGTGTCAAGTTGTCACAAAAATCACCACTTCTCAAAATTTTAGTTTACAAATTTTTGCTCTTTAAATATGGAGCGGAAAAAGATAGAGTGCCCATACTGCAAAAAAGACATTTTTGAGCATCACTATACTCGTCATTACAATTCGAAAAATCATTTGAAGAACAAAGAAATTTATGAAAAAGAAACTAAATTATTTGAGGACTTGGGCTAAAGAGAATCAAATCGGATGGTCACGAAAAGATGTTACAATATAGAAAAATTGCGTGAACTAAAGAAAAAATTTTAAGGAAAAGTAAAAAAGATCTCAATCTATTTAATGATGAAAAAATTCATTCAATAGCTGAAAAATTGGCTATCGAAACTAACGACAAAACTAAGTCAGAAATGATCGAAGAAATTGATAAAACGATTAATGAGAAACCTGAAAATCTCATTGATGTAGAAGTTTTATCCTCAATACACGGTCTATTTAAGCAATACATTTTAACAAATTTGAACGACAATTTCATGTCAATTTACAAATATCTTTCTATTTTGCGCCCAGAAATTAAAAGTTTAATCGAAAAATTTCAAGAAACTGTGAAAAATAGTAAAGGATATCTCTCTTTAGAATGCGAATACGAACGAACTTTAGTGAACGGTGAAACACAAACTTGTCCAATGTACTTTACTATAAAAGCAGACGAGATCTTTGATGTAAACGACTTTAATTTCTAAACAATTTAATAAATTAACACATCGAGAACAGACAAATCATCCAAATCGAGGTTTCTGGATGGACATTAAAACGCTGTAAACAACTGATTTTGAGCCTTAATAAACACGAATTTATGAACGCAGGATCATATATCGATTTACCACAAGAGATCAAGGTAAAGAAAGCTTGTGTAAATATCAAAAATGAAGATGACTATTGCTTTATTTACTCTATCCGATGTGCAATTGAAAAATCAAAATTTCATCCTGAACGTGTAAAACAATATGAAAAATTTGTAAATGACGAGATATTTTCTGGGTTCGACTATCCTATGTCTTTAAAAGATATACAATTATTTGAGAAACGAAGCAGTAAAGCAAAGTATAATTATCCGAAAATGTCTGTAAATGTCTATAGTTTTGATTGAAAAACTCAATATTGTTCCGTTGCAAATTTCAGAAGTTTATGACGACCAAATTAGAAATCAATTTATTGTATGTAAAACAAGATGAAAAATCTCATTATGTTTTTTGATAACAGATTTAAACAAACTTGTATTTTCTCAGTTATCTAAGTGTAAAAATAAAAAATTTCTATGCAGAAGATGTTTAAGCCATTTTCTACAAATCTGGACATTTTTCAGATCATTTAGAAATTTGTAAGCAACATGAAGTTTGCAAGCCAATTATGCCGTTTCCAGGTCAAACAACAACATTTACTAATTATCAAAAGAAATTTTCTCATCCTTACGTTATTTATATGGATTTTGAAAGCATATTAGAGAAGATTCCCACATGCAAAAACAATCCACAAAGATCGACTACAACCAAGGTTCAGAAGCATATTCCTTATGGTTTTACTCTATATTTAGTTTCGAATGTGACCAATCGTATGTACAAGCCGATATGTTATCGAGCAAAAAAATGAAGAAGATTTGCCAAATGTTCCTGCAAAATTGTTTGAAGAACTCAATAAAATATCAAAATACATAGCTACAAAATATAATTCTAAGAACATGAAACCTATGAAATTGACTGAAGAAGAAGAAGAAATTTCGTATCAAAATTCAAATCTTTGCCACATTTGTGAAGAAATATCGTATCAAGACACTGAAAAAACTTTAGGGTTTTTACCAGATAATTGGAGTTCTGCTTATGATGCATTCAAAAAATGCAGAGATCACTGTCATTTGACTGGAAAATTTCGAGGTGCAGCTCATAGAATTTGTAATCTGAATTTGAAATTTCCTCAGAATATTCCCGTTTTTCTGTCACATATGTCTAATTACGATACGCATTTGTACATAAAAGAATTGGCAAAACAATACGGTAATGTTGATTTGATTGCAAACACCGATGAACGATATATAAATTACTCTGTAAATTCTGGATACGGGTATGAATTTGATGGTGACAAACCTAGAAAAGTTCATCAAGTTTTCGTTTGTAGACACGTTCAGATTCATGGCCTCGTCTATAGAAAAGTTAGCTAAAAATCTAAAGAGAGAAGACTTCAAACATACAAATCATTTTATACAAGATGGACTGGAATGAGATAATAGAAAGACAGCCAAATGACGACGACGAGATTTTTAAAACTCTATCTGGAAAAGGAATATTTCCCTATGAATTTATCGACACTATTGAAAAACTTGATTACACAGAAGAATTGAGAATTCAAGATTTCTATTCACTTTTGACAGATGAGAGCATATCTGAGAAAGATTTTCAACACTACTTAAATTGTTTGGAACAAATTAAAAGAGAAAAATCTAGGAAATTACTCTGATCTCTATAACATTCAAGATGTTCTATTGCTCGCTGATATCTTTGAAAATTTTAGGAATATTTGTTTGAATTGCTATAAGCTTGATCCAGCACACTATCTAACAGCTCCCAGTCTTGCATGGGACGCAATGTTTAAAATTAACGTAAAATTGAGCTTCAACTGATACACGATTTACGATATGTATTTAATGATTGAAAAAAGGTATTCGCGGAGGCATTTCTCAGTGTATTAAACGATATGTGAAAGCAAATAACAAATATTTAAAAGATTTTGATAAGACAAAGCCCGAAAACTATTTACTCTAATCTCGATGCAAACAACCTTTATGGGTATGGCCTAATGCAAAAACTGCCGTTTAGTGATATCAAGTGGATGGATCCAAAACTTACACAACTGCAGAATGGAAAGAAACAATTTTGGAACTCACTGGCGACGAAGAATTATGGCTATATTCTCGAAGTCGATCTTGGATATCCAACAAATTTACACGAACATCACAAGGATTTACCTCTTGCTCCAGAACATTTTAAAAACAAACTTTGCACAACTCTACTGGATAAACACTGAAATACGTTGTTCATTCGAGAAATTTGAAGTTCTATTTTGGAACAAGGTATGATTTTTGAAACATGTGAATAGAGTTTATTGCATTCGATCAGGAAGCCTTTTATGAAAGAATACATTGATTTTAACACAAACATGAGAACCAAAGCTACAAGCGACTTTGAAAAGGACTTTTATAAGCTGATGAACAACTCAGTGTTTGGAAAATCTATGGAAAATGTGAGAAACAGATGTGATATTAAGCTTGGAAATGAAGAATTTTCAATGAAACAAGCTAAGAAAACAAATTTCAAATGCTTTAACATCTTTGACGACAACTGTATAGCGAGTCACATGTAACAAACAAAAGGTTAAATTTAACAAACCGATTTACATAGGATTTTTCAGTTCTCGACCTCTCAAAATTGCTAATGTACGAGTTTTATTACAACAAATTAAAGAAGTTTGATCCAGATTTGAATCTGTGTTACATGGATACAGACAGTTATTTTCTAGAATTGAAACGAGATCCTTTTAAAATTATTAAAGAAAATATAGATGACTTTGATACAAGTGATTATCCAAAAGATCATGAATGTTTCACTACTAAAAAATAAGAAGGTGATAGGGAAATTCAAAGACGAATTGAACGGCGAGGATATTAGAAGAATTTTGTGGTTTAAGATCAAAGATGTACTCGTACAAATATCTAGACAAAAATCCAGTTAGGTGTAAAGGAATTAAGAGAAGCGTTGTAAATAAAACAATAAATATCGAAAACTTGAAGAGATGTTTGTTCGAAGATAAAGAAGAATTTAGGGAGATGACTGTAATAAAAAGCTATAAACATGAATTGTACACAGTTACCATAAACAAGCTTGGCACTGAACGCTAAAGATGATAAGAGAATCGTTCTAGAAAATAAGATCGATACAGTACCTTATGGCTATAAAAATGAAGCAAAATCTGATATATTAGATGAGTTAAATAAACTTGGAAACTTTGGACATGTAAATGGAAGATGATTTGATTCACTGCCACAAATGCAAGAAAAAAACGAAAAATATAGATTCAAAAATCGTTCAAACTCAAAATGGATTGTTATAGAATTGCTGCAAAATGTTCAAAATGTAAGACAAACAAGAGTAAGTTTATAAAGAATCCAAATCCAAAACCTGTTAAGCAAGAATTGAAGACTAAAGATGAGATAGAGATTTGAAGCTCGAGAAATTCATGCACCAGTACGAAAAAAGTTTAAAAAGAGAAAAAATTATAACATTAGGAATTGAACCGATTTATGGGCAGCAGATTTAGTTATAATGTCTAACTATTCAGATCAAAATGATGGATTTAAGTATATGTTAAATGTTATTGATACTTTTCTCAAAATATGCTTGGTCAAGAGCTATCAAAAGAAAAAACGGCAAGGATATTTCAAAAGCTTTCGAAGATATAGTAAAAGATGCCATAAGGATCAATCACAAACCTCCAAACTTACTTCATACAGATAAGGGTTTAGAGTTTAAAAATAAAGAATTTAACGATGTTTTGAGAAAATACAACATTAAGATTTATCATACTGAAAACGAAGAGAAATCAAGTATTGTAGAGAGATATAACAGAAACTCAAAATGGAAAGAATGAAGGTTCTTTTTGAGATTAATAAAAACTTTAAATGGATCGATATTCTTCAAGAAAATCGTAAAGAAATATAACGATACTGTTCATAGCACAATCAAAATGAAGCCTAAAGACGTAGATAAAGATGCAGAAAAAGAGTTATTAGAGTCGGTTTTCAAGTATGTTCCACCTGAAATTCACACGAAAACTAAATTTAAAGTCAATGATCATGTAAGAATTGTTAGTAAAAAACAAACATTTTCGAACAAATATAAGAACACAAATTGGTCAAGAGAAATCTTTGTGATTTATCAAATTAATAACACAGATCCTGTAACTTATAGTATAAAAGATTTAAATAATGAAGAAATAACCGGAAAGTTTTAATGAATATGAATTGAGAAAGTCAAAGATTTTTTTCTATATAAATGGAGGCGCCCAAAAGAAATGTTCAATGTGCAAAGAATTAAAAGGTTTTGAAGAATTTTATAAAGATAAGAGTAGAAAAGATGGAATTATTTATAATTGTAAAGATTGTTATAGGAAGTATCATAAAGAAGCTGTATGATAAAATAGAAAAATTAACTTTGGAAGAGAAAGAATGTCTTAAATGTAAAGAAACTAAAAAAATTTCAGAGTTTAATAGTGATCACTATAGTAGAGATAAGAAAGACTCATATTGTAAAGATTGTGTAAAGGAAGAATCACCATAGATTATATTATGAAGATACTCAATGTGAATGTGGAAGAACTATAAAATGGTTAAATAATTATCAAAAAACATTTACAAACAAAATATCATAATTCAAGAGTTTAACATTTTCATCGTGTAATAATTTGTTCTAATATAAATGGAGTCTCAAAAGAAATGTACAAAGTGTCAAGAAGAGAATAGAAAAGACTGTTATTGTAAGGAATTATAGATGATAAAATGAACAAATTAACTTTAGAAGAGAAAAAGTGTTACTTTTGTAAAGAAATTAAAATATTTCTGAATTTAATAACTGGCAGTATAGTAAAGATAGAAAAGATGCTTTTTGCAAAGATTGTGCTAAAAAAAATTTTTCAGCGAAAGTTATAAAAACGAAATGCCTTGTGAATATGAAAAAAAAAATCTACGATGGTTACCTAGTTATGCTAAACATTTACAAACAAAATATAATAAATCGAGAGTTTTTTAGTAAAAATTTAGAAACATTTTCATCGTGTAATTTAGATATTCTATAAATCAGTCGAGATTCTGCCATATTTGTAGTAAAATGATTTTCCGTTTGTATAAAATATTCAAAGATTCTTTCATTTGGTTGTAGAGATTTATACTATTTGGATCTCCTTGTCTTAATAAAATTTTCCATTTTCTGGGTAATCAATTTCCAAGTTCTTTCAATCCTTTCGGTATTTCTTCTCTCTTTTGAGCTCTGATAACGTAATAAGGATATTCCCCACATGTGATTCTTCTTTAATTAATACAAAAACATGGTGTTTCTTCTTAGCAAAATCTTTACAAACAAGGTCTGGTTTCATTAAGTCAATTTTTTACACTTTGTTTTGCGATTATTTCCGTTTTGATTTCATCTTTAATTTGCAAGTGCTTAACTTTGTCCTCTAAATATTTAATCTTGTTTTTCAAGTATTTGTACACACCAAATTTACGAATGCTTGGTAAAAAAACATCTCTCGTAACCCATTGTTGAAAGCTTTTTGCTTCTATTTTATGAGATCTTAAAATTAACGAATAAAGTCCTGATTCATTAATGAAAATAGTATCTTTGTGAATATTTGCAAGGTGGCCCTCGAGGGCTTATCTTTTAGATAAAAGTATTGAGATTTGTCACCTTCATCGACATTATTTCTAATCGCTTTTTCTGTATTGTTATATTCCAATATTTCTGCAACATCTTTAGCCTTAAACCAAAATTCATTATTTTTCGTCAACAATTGTTAAAATTTCTTTATTATTGAATTTTAGTTGATTATTTTCTTAGATCTATGACTGACTCCATTTAGATAGAAAAAAATTAACAAGCAATTTTTATTTTGAGAGACCTGGTTCATTAATAAAAACAGTACAGGGATGAAGATTGTTAAGGGGCCATTCGAATAGACCCTTGTTTTTTAAGTAAAAATATTGAATTTTGTCATCATCATCAACGTTTAATATGATTGCTTGTCTAGTGTTTTCATATTCTAATATTTCTGCAACATCTTTCGCCTTTAAACCAGATCACATTGTTTTCGTCTACAATAGTTAAGATATTCGTGTTATCGAATGTAAGTTGGTTATTGAGCAGATCCACAACTGACTCCATTTAGATAGAAAGAAAAAATTTAACAAGCAATTATTTGAGTGTAAAGTCCAGATTCATTAATAAAAATTGAACTAGGATGTTAATGTTTGTAAGAGTCGCGATTCGATACCCTTGTTCAGAACGTATGTTTTTTGAATATTTTTCTCGGGGTCTATGGGATAGACTCCGGTGATTTATACATTTAAGGGCTATTTTTCTCGTCATTATCGTCATTTTAATCTAATCGCCTCTCATCAATCTTAAATATATTGTTTGTTTTACTCTCATTATTTAATAGATTTCCTTCAGAGTCTTGAATAGTCAGAAAACGATTTTTTGAAATTCTTTTAATATTTTTTCTAATTGGAATATAATCGATTTCATTTGGTTTTTTCACTGATTTTTGATCCATATAAGCAACATTTGGGAAAAAAGTGTACAAAATTTCAGATTCTTTGTGAAGATGTTCGGTATGATTTTCAAAACTAGGTTCAACGAGATTACAATGTACTTCAATTACATCGAACGGTCTAAATTTTTGGCGTTTTTTTATTTCCTAAATATACCTGATTTGGCTCAATAGTTTCTTGAACAAACCCTAATAAATCTACAATAATTGCTGAAAAACATTATTCTTACTGGTGATTTTATTTGAATTTTATTAGAGAGATAATTTTTTTTGCATTTCAAACTTGTTTTCGTCAAAGTTTAAAGATTTATCTGATTGTTTGAATGTTTTCAGATAATTTTTAAGGGAATTCTTTTATTTGATCGAAAGTATAATATCCTTTGTTTAAAACCATAATATTTTGTTACGTTCTTCTCAACTAAAATCCTATAATAACAATAAGGAGAACTTTCACTAATATTTATTACAAAATTATCAGAATAAAAGCCGCTTAAACCGATAAAATAATTTGATTCTTCCTCTAAGTGTATAGGATGTTCCAAGTTTAAAACTAATTTAGAGCTTTCTGAAGTCAACTTGAACAGCTTCATTTTCGCAAGCGTTGCTTCAAGATGAAAAATCTTCTATTTAAATGGAGAGAAAGAAATTTTTTTAAAGCAAAAAGATCAGATAAAACTTCAAAACGTTTTGAAAGAAAATAAATAGAAAGATCAACCAATCAGATTGTTAATTGTTGGTTCAAGTGGATGTGGAAAAAAAACAACTTTATTATTGAATTTTATCTACAATAGGTTGATTCCTTATTCCAATTTGTATGTTTTTAGTAAATCTTTAGAACAAGACGCCTATAAAAAATTACAAGAAAGATTTGAAAATATTGAGAAGAACTTAAGTAAGAAAATATCATATTTTTATAATGCTTCCGAGGACATAGTTCCGTTAAGCGAATGTAAACCCAATTCGTTAATCGTTTTTGATGATTGTATTTTAGAAAATCAAGACGTTATTAAGGAATATTTCGTAATGTCCCGTCACAAAAACATATCTTGTATCTATCTTTCTCAATGCTTTTCAAAGGTTGATAAACAAGTTATAAGAAATAACCTGAATATGTTGTGTGTTTTTAAGCAAGACGATCACTATTCGAGAAAGATTTACAACAATTATGTGGGGATCTGATATGAGTTTTAAACCACTTTTTAATGAATTGTGTGATAAAATTTGGAAGGAAGACTACGGGATTTTTAACTATTAATCTAACTTTGAAGCCTAAAAATGGTAAATATTTGAATAAATTTTCCAATATAAACGTGTGATAATCTAGTTGTTTTCAATGTTTTTACGTTCACGTTTACGTTTCGTGTACTCGTTTTTACGTTCCACGTTCACGTTCCACGTTCACGTTTCCACGTTCACGTTCCACGTTCACGTTCATGTTTCACGTTTCATGTTTCACGTTCATGTTTTTCACGTTCGTGTTTACGTTTCACGTTCGTGTTTCACGTTCGTGTTTCACGTTCGTGTTTCACGTTCCACGTTCACGTTTTTACGTTCCGTGTTCACGTTTTTCGTGTTCACGTTTCCACGTTCCAACGTTTACGTTTCAAAATTTTCCTAAATAAATGGCGAACGTAACTTCTGAAAAGAAGCGAAAAAAAACTTGATCAAATCGAAAAGAAATTAATCAAAAGAATTTAAAGAACAGATTCGAATTGAATGAAAAAGAACAAGAACTTATTCAAAAAAATTAATCAACCTGTAACTTCTGCAATAAAAAATGTTTGAGGGCAAAATTGAAAATGTTTTAAGCGATAATCAAAATTTGATGAATTTGGTTCCAGTTGTACGACAATTTGCTGATATTTCGATACCAGAATCTGAGTTTGAATTGCCAAAATTACCATCTTCAACACCATTTAGACCTCGAATCATTGAAGACTCTACCATAGTTGAACCAATAAGTCCTGGAACAACGGATATAATAATTGGTGAAATTGGTAAAAAATTTCTTCCTAGAGCAAAGGATGATAAATTTGGTTTGTATTGGGACAGAAAAAAGAAAAGTTTTATGATTGGAAATTTGCCCGTGAATTTTGAGCATAATGATATCATTATTAATGAAAAAAACATATGAAGGAACTCAAGGTTTATGGAGATTATTAACAGGCCACTGATGTTCCAAAAGGACGGTTTATATTCTGAAGAAGACTTGAAAAAGTATACTGAAATTTTATGGAAATCTGATTCAATTTACAAAAATAATGATCCATCAACTAAGAAACCAAAGTCAAGTAAAGGTAAAAAATATCTCAATTTGATTAAACCAATTTGGGAAAAACGAATCGAAGGATCAGGTGTGAGAAAATACAATGATAATAAGATTGAGTACAGATATATCGACGATTTGACAAAACTCGATGGAATTATTAATTATATTTATGCTCAAGAAAAGGCTGGAAACAACAATTTTTTGAACGAAAAGAAAGCGATTAAAGATTTTATTTCGAACAAACTTGATGAAATGATTGAAAAACCTGATGGAATTAAATATTTAAAACGAGTTTTGCCGGCAATAAGTTCATCTATGATTGAGGGTTAGTGGACTTTTGAATGATTTTATCAACAATTTACCTTTTGAATTACACGTACCAACTTATCAGTATCTGGGGCCTGGCACAAAAACTCGAAAAAAAGACTAAAAAAGAGGAGATACTGGTATAAATAAATTAGATCAAGCTGCTATGGAACACGATATTTTTTATGCAAAACATAGAGACACAAATTCCAGACATATCGCAGATAAAGTTTTGCAAGATAAGGCAATGGATAGATTTTTTATCAAAAGATGCTAGTTTAGGTGAAAGATTTGTTGCGCTTCCAACAGCTGGAGCAATGTTTTTGAAGAGAAAACTAGGAATGGGAATCGAAGAGAACTTGAAATTTTAACTATATAAATGGAGGTGAATGTAAATTTCAGCAAAAATCAGAAAGAAAAAATAAAATCCGCTTTTTAAGAAGAAAATACCCGTTAGTATTCAATTTAAAATAGATCAACTAAAAAAATGGCGAAGATAAGATATTTTTAACAAATAGACAATACAATAAACTCGAAAAAAAACATAAAGAAAAACAATAAAGGAACCAGAATAGAATTTTCTTATAATCAGTTGAAAGAACTCAAAAATGGTGGACTTTTGAAAGATTTTATTAGATTTTGGAGAAAATATTCCAGTTGTTAAAAATGTTGTTCCTTATGTTCGTAAAGCTGCTCCAATCGTTAAAAAAGATGTTGATTCCTATTGTTCGAAACATTTTAAATTGGTTTAGATAAAGAGTTGGAAGATGTTACAGGATCTGGATTAGATGAAAAAACTTTGAATTACGTGAAATCAAACATCGGAAAAAAAAAATTTTGAACCTTTAACATTCGGGGAATTGGAAGAAATCTGCAAAAACATTAAACATTTTAGAGGAATCTTCATGAGAGATACATTACCCTGAAAAAGTTAAGATATTTGAATGTGGAATTGTGAATTTAGACTCGGTTATGGGAAGTGGAACGCATTGGGTTTTTGTTATTATAAAAATGATAAGAATACATGTTATTTTGATTCGTATGGAAGAATTGAGGACAAACCACCTATAGAATTGATTAAATATTTGAAAAAATCAAGCGTCTACTACAATGATTCTCAGATTCAAGACTATAAAGATCCCCCAATTTGTGGTCATTTATGTGTTTTTGTTTTTGAATGAAACTGAGTAACTGGTAAAGATTTTAAAGAAAGTTGTTAACAAATTATTACTTAATAAATATGGATTCACAAAAATATTTTTGACGTATTTGGAACACAAATTATTCAAAATGTAGATAATAGTTTGAATTTTGATAGTTTGAGAAATGAGTTTGATAACAAGTTAGAAAATTTATTACAAAACCTTCCAGATTCAGATATGTTTGCTGTCGAGATTGAAGATTTTAAAGCAGAATATGATAACAAACTTGCAAATTTCATGAGCTCAAATGAAGTTGCTGATAAAATAAAAACATTGGAAAAAGAAGTTGATGATGGTGTAAAAAAATTATTTACCAATTTAATGTCTCATATCGAAAAAGCTGATGAAATTACTGAAGCGATCAAAGTTGAAAAGAATTATGTTAGTTTGGCTAATAAGAAAAGAATTGTCGGTGTTCGACCTGGTATTGACAAACATGATGTTGTTGTTAAAGAACAAATTTTGAAACCTCTAAAATTATCAGAAAACATCGATATTGTTGATTTACATGATCCGAATGTTAAAAATGCCTTAGATTTTAAAGGAAAAAGAATTAGCGGTGTTAGTAAAAGGAATTAATCCATTTGATGTTGTTGTAATGATTCAATTAGAAGATCCTATTAAAATGTTTAATGAACTAAAACAAAATTAATGAGAATCATAAACAGCATGTTAAAGATTTTACAACAGAAGTCTATGACAAGTTAGAAGCCAGAAATAGAAGATCAGTAGACGATGTTGGTGAATTACTTGATAAAGTAAATAAACTAGAAGAAAACTTTAATACATATAAAAATAGTGTTAATGTATTAGTTGGTGAAGTAATTAACAAAATTCTGGAAGATTTTGATACACATTTCAATGAGAAAATAAACTTTTTTGAAGATTTTGGTACACGTTTAAATGAGCAAATAACACATAATAATGAATTACTTAAAAGTATAGATGATCGATACTCTTTATATCTCGATAAAGTAAATAAACTAGAAGAAAACTTTAATAAATTTAAAGAAGATGTCGATAAAACTTTTGAAAACATCGACAACAGATTTAATGGAGTAGGTGGTTTACGATGACTAATTTTCCTTATATAAATGGCGCTCATATACTGTGTGAGGTGCAAAGAGAGAAAACTGCCACAAACGATATAAAATACTATGCAAACATTAACGGAGTTAAGAGAATTTCTGGAAAATGTGCTGAATGTAACTCAAAAAAGAGAGCCAATTTATAAAAACTTGATTTTGAAATTTTTTCTTAATAAATAGAGATGGCGGGACATTACAGTGCTTTCGATCTTTTTATCATGCAACACGAAAGAGATTTGAAAAAAGGAACATTGGGACGATATTTCTCAAAAATATGAACTATCCGAAGATATGATGCGATTATACGTAAACAAATTGAATTGGTATAAAACATTGCCAAATATCAAACTTTATCATCAGAGTTCATTCAAGAAAATATACATTATCAATTAAAAGATCATATGTCTGTTCTTTGTCTCCATCAACACTTGAGTATAAAGTTTTTGGATGAAAATAAAGATACAGTTGATTGGAACAATATTATAGATAGCGGTTACTATCCTGTGCAAATTTTATTGAAATATGTGACCGAGATCGCAAAATTTAAGGAAGAGAATCCTGAATATGACGAAGTAGATCATTAAAAATGACTCTAATCTTTTTAATTATTTTACTAAAATTTATATCTTTTCTTATAAAAACGTACATTAGATCGATGAAAAAATGATATCTTTCTTATACATGATGTTTAAAATTTGTCTTATTAAATGGCGGACTACAGAAAATATGCTAGTGATATTGAAAGGGCGGAGTTTAAAAATTTCTATCCAATTAGTAAACAACATTTGAATGAACCGAATAAAAGAACTGAGTTTAAATATTGATTTTGGAGATAACTTTTGCTCGTCTAACTTCCAGTTTTATATTTCTGGAACTTTAACAAAACAAGATGGTCAAGCATATCTTGGAACTGATAATGTTAGAATTAATCGATAATTTTATACCGTTTTTATTTTCTAAGATTGAAGTAAGAAAACACAATAAATTGATAGAAGAAGTCGAAAACTGTGGCCAATTAAGCACAATTAAAGGAACTATTTCGTATTCAAAAAGTGATGTTATTTCTCAAACTTCTAATGGCTTTGAATCAGATTTTAAATTTGGTGTTTTTTGAAGCAGCTGGAAATTTATCTCATTTTGGATTAGGATTTTTTGAAAATGTTACTATTCCGATCTATAAAGGAGGGTTTTATCTAAGTTTTATAAGAGCAGAAGACGATGATGTGATTCTGAAGACTGCAACTGGAAATGTTATGCCTGTTGATGGAAAAATAACAATTACAGATTTTTTTATTAGAGTTCCAATGATTGATTATAAAACCACGAGTAAAATTAGATTGATTGATGAAATTACAAAAAGTCAAAACATTATGTTTAATTTTCTAGATTGGCAATGTATTGAACAAAAAGGTATTTCCGGAACAACTTATTCGTTCGATATTACAAACATTTATAGAAATATCTTCAATCCCAAGTTCGTTATTATAGGTTTTCAAACAGATAGACAGAATAATCAAGAAAGAAATCCTTCAAAGTTTGATAGTTTGGATGTAAAAAATATCAGAGTAAAATTGAACGGTTCTTATTATCCAGATGAATTACAAAATTTAAACATTTCCGGAGGTCTTTTCAGAATCATGTATCAGATGTATCAAGATTTTAAGAAAGTTTACTGTAATAATAAGGAAATGTATTACAATCCTAAAGAATTTTTAGCGAATAGACCTATTTATTGTCATTGATACAACAAAGAGTTTGACAAATATTTCTGGTTCAAAGAACGATATAATTATCAATATGGATTTTCAAAAAGCTGTTACAAAACGCGATTTGTTATGTTGTTGTTGTCTCTGAGAAATTTTTAGCCTATGATGTGATTAAGAACGATATTAGAGAAATTCAGTAAAAATCACGTTATTTTCACTATTATTCATCCGGATAATTTTAAAATCTTTACAGAATTGTTAAAGACATTGATATAAGTATTCATTTTTAATTTCAAAAGAATATCTTAAAAAATGGGGATGATATTTAACAAAAAACTATTCCAAGGTCATCTTAAGGGTTGGACCGGAAGTTATGATTTTTAAAAAATACTTTAATATTTTACTGTATCCCTATATACCAAATTTCAGCAAAAAAGCTCCAATAGTTCTCGAGATATAAGAGTTTTAAGATAAGGGATGATTGGGGTAGTTTTTTGAAAATTTTGTTATTTTCATGAAATTTTAAGTTGAAACTCGCTTGTTTTTGAAGTTTCAGATTTTTCTGATAATTTTTTTTTTATTTTTTTATGAATATTAAGAAATAGGGGATGATTTCACCCTTATGGATAAGTTAAGTCGAAAGAGTTAAGTATTTACTATATGTGTACCAAATTTTCATTAAAATCGGTTGAGTGGTTTTTGAAATATAAAAATTATTAATAAACTTGTAAACTAGCACTCCTAATTGAACAACTTATATAGCAGAGATATAGCTTATATCTTTCGAGACTCTCCGTAGCTCAGTTGGTAAGACGCTTGCCTTCAAAGCCTGAGGTTCTGGGTTCAAAATCCCAGAGAGCTTCAAGGCGCGCTTTTTATTGAGGAAGACATGGTTGTCGTTCAGTGGTTGGGGACAAAGTCCTTTACACGAGTGGCCATAGTGTAATGACTATAGAACAAGCCGAGTAATGACAACTGTGGTTGGGCGCGCCATTTGCTTCCTCACCTTTTCCACTTCATTCCTTAATTCCTTCCTCTTCCTTAATTCGTACATTCCTTCTCTTCCTTAATTCGTTTCATTACATTCATCATTCACATCATTCATTAAATACAACATTACACTTTACAAAACACCCGACACAAATTCCCTAATTGTATCTCTCCATCAACTTCTACACAGTAGTTACCAAAGAAAAAATGAGACTTGGGGAACAAAAAAATTCCAGAGTCTAAGACCCGAATTACAGCTCCTAGCCATTAACTTGGTTTGGACAGTAGCAGTGCAGGGCCAAGTCTCTAAACAATAGACACCGTAGAAGTTGGAATGTGATGTGATTCCCCATAGCGCAAACACGCACACTAACAACACTACACCAAAGACACAATCATTCATTTTTGTCTTTTACAATAATTGATGATGTTCATATTATTCTCTTTCATTCCTTCTAAAACTTCAAAAATATACTCTTTCGCTGATGAAAAATCTCGATTTCTTCCGGAATAATCTTTGTAATCGTACACATAATATCCTAAATAGTTGTACAATAGAATGAAATTATTTCTATTTATCTCTGTTTGTAGAAATGTAAACACAAACATTTGCGCTGAAAAATTTATATCTCGGCAGACTTAGTTTCCATAATCTCCATTTATAAAAAAAATCTTTTTGTATTAAATGGAAGAGTATAATGCCAACTGTTACAAGTGTTCTAATAGAGGAGAAATTATTGATAAAAGATATTTAGTTTGTAGAGGTTGTAATTTAATTTTGTAACGAAAGACCTAAACCTAAGAAATTTCGAAATAAACTAACACATTTGAATAATCTTGCTTATGAAATTACAATACGGAGACAAGAAGCAAACAAAATTTGTTACAGAATTTAGAAAACAGAATAAAAATTTTTACTTATCTCTTGGAACCATTGACAAAATTATTTTCCTTTTCAAAGAATACATTAGGTTTGTAGGTATCGATACACACGTTTATTATGAAAAGATATTACCTGTATTTTAATGTAAGTTTTAAAGAGTATAAGAAGTTAAATGAATTGGAAGAAAGGAAGAAACATAGAAATCTTGAATTTGGAGAAAAATGAAAGATAAATTCGGGTTTACAATAATTGCCGAGTTGGAAGATTGTAAAGTACACTTGCCGAACAGATTTTTGACTGTTTTGGATGAAAAAAAGATTAAAGAATTGAACAAAAATGAAAAATTACACTTGGTTGTTACTGGAAAGAAGACTATTAAAGATAAAGACTGTGTTACAATTAACTTCGTGGAATAAAGATTTCGAAGATTTCTGGATTTTTTCATGTAAAACAGCTTAGAAATTAGAAGCCTACAATGAACAGTAAAACAGCTATAGATTCGGTTATTCAACATTCGAGTATTATAAATTCCACAATTTATGTTTGTCATACTGTCATGAAAAATTGCTTGAATACAGTTTACCATAGTTTATTTAAGTAAATTGTATTGTGAATTGTTTTTACATATTTATGGTGTATTGAACAGTATTTGTATTGATTTTTGGGCTGTCCCAAAAGTGGTCCAGAACCGCCATACTGTTTGATTTTACAGATTCGTTTATTGTCCTTTAAACAGATATTTTTCCCTTGATTTTCTGTCTGTCCACCAAAAGTGAGTCTATGAACCGCCATTACTGTTTGATTTTACAGATTCGTTTATTGCTCCTATTAAACCTGAGTATTTTCCCTTGAATTTTCTGTCTTGTCCCAAAAGTCTGGTCCTAGAACCCTCTATATTCATTATCTACTGTATACTATATATATATATACCTGTATAATATACAGACGAGAAGAAGTTATTAGGAATAGGCTACAAATAGTAGGAATACAAAAATAACATTCATCACCGTACACTTATGTTGCCATCCAACTAGGTGGTTCGGAAGGTGACCGGTGCCGTACAAATTTATAGTTCCATATGTTTGGTTTAAAAAACCTAATCTTTTATTCCAAAACTGCAACTCTTGAAAAATTAATGAAAATATATTTTGAAGTGATATATAACGAATTAAACTAATATATTACAGTAATAATAAACGATAATGTAATAATTAATTAAATAAATACTAATAATATACCGTGGAAATAAAAAACAATATCAAATGTAGGAAAACGAGCTTTTTAAAAGTAAAATGTTTGTAGAATCAGTTTCTACATGACTTTTTTGCAAAAAATTTGGTCAATTTAAAAAAACTCCTTTATGGTACAAATCCCCCCTCAGAAATAGAATTATTGTAAGTTTAGGGTAGTGAACGAAACGTTTCTTATAGGTATGTATTGTTGGTCAAAGGTAAAATTTTCGGTTTTATGTCAAATTTCATTTAAGAATGGTCTAGCACGAATAATGGACAACTAATGCAATAGTTGTGAGATTTGGAAGTTGAACCACCAGCAAGTTGAAACTTTATTCAAAATATAGCAAAGCCTAATTTAGATAATGTTTTTATTGTACAATTTGAGATCTCAAGTTTACAACTTAAGTTGTTACAAGTTATTTATTTTTTAATATTCATTATTTTAAATATAAAATAAAATAAATCATTAGTTTAATCAATGGATATTACCTGATTCTAATTTATAAAAAGTAAAATGCTCATATTTAAAAATTATAAGTTAGTACTGTTTACAATTATTCCCACTGTGAAGACCTTTATAAAA
>NW_025785550.1:0-19268 GCF_021130785.1 Homalodisca vitripennis
TTTTTTTTATTCGTATAAAAATACTTACTCAAAATAAATAACTTATATAATAAAATTAACTAAACAGGTATCTTACTACAAACAAAGTAAAACAGAAAAGTTTTTAATCACAAAATAATTTCCATTTAAATAAAAAAAAAAATCAACGTTCTAAATTCAAAAACTTACGTTTCAACAAGAGTGTTGAGGGGTATCAGAAAAGTGTCACTGAGTTGATCAAGTAACAAGAAGCTTGCTAGTGTGAGCAGTAGATACGGTTTTTAGTGCTATACTCTGTTCGTAGGTCAAACTAAAGGTCATGTATTTTACAAATTTTGGTTTTGATTTAATCTAATGTATTCGTTTTATTTTGTTCTTGAATACACTTTAATGAATACAATTCTAATTTATTATAACCGTAACTTGGGCCTTTAAGTTTGACTATGTGTTGTGGTACCTTTTCCCAGTTAAACGAAAACTTATGTTTAATATTCAAGTTGAATAGAGTAAAAGAGACAAATGGGGGTTCAGTCGGTAAGGCTAATATAGTATAAACTGAAATACTCCCATACGCAATTCTATTTCCATTTCTAGTTTTGTGATTGTAAGTCACGGAGTCGAAAATTGGACAAGTGCTGTTATCAGATTCGGCTAATGTAATGCCAACACGCTCCAAAGTCGAACTGATAACTCGAAGTTGTGGCCCTTCTCCCATTTCACTATCCTTGTTAACGTCTCAGAAGTACGCGAACCTTTCTTTCCCCTTCTTTATGCTAATTCTACATAGTTGGTTTCTTTCATATTATCTTTCTGAAGGGTTATTCCAGTTTCCTCTACCATATCATTCTTTCATCTTCTTTCCAGTCCCTCAAATCTCACGGCATGGCTCTATAAAAACAATCTGTACCGCTTAATTTTATGCGGGTGGTGTACTCTTAGATAATTTAACTGTGTTTTTACATACAGTGTACCATTTACATATGCTCCCAGTAAAGAGTGGTCATAATAAAACTCCGCGAATAATAATATACGCATATTAGAATTATATTCTCATTTGTCAGTCTTTCAGTAACTCATGTCATTGTTGTCGTGTTGAACACATGCTCAATGATATACCAGCAACTATATTCTACTTCTACTACACACTTCATGTAGAAGATCATTTATGGTTAATTTCTTTAAATGTATGCATATTATTGCAATTTTCTCTCTATAATTAAGCTCTATACTATCTTTCCCATTTGGAAATACAATCCACAGTGGATGTTATTATTAATGCATCGCCAATCTCTGAAGGTTTTCAAAAACCTTAGCCACCATACTTATTCAGACACACCATAAATTACCTTATTCCAACAAACCTATTATTCCTCCTGAACAATCCTATATTCCCTCCTAATATTCACCAACGCAATCAAGGGCGCTCCTCCTTCTTACAGAAACCCACCTTGTTTTCTTCTGTCCTAATTTTTCCAACCATTCTTCCTCTCATTTTATATTTCACAGCCATTAAGTAGATGTGTTACTGTCTTTAACTCATTTCACCTTAAATTGATTTTGTCACCTCTCTTAAGAAATGGCTTCACTAAGCTTTTTTCCTTTATACTTGTGAAAAACTTTGTAAAACTTGAACAGGTCCAGCAGAGTATCCTCTCATTCTCCATACTATTTTTCATGAGTGATCTTAAACTTTGATGCTATTTGAAATCGTGAGAATTGTAAAAACCAACCAACAACTGACCTTTGGTCAAAATAGTGTTTTTTTACATATTTGGATAGAAATGAATGCGAATGCAAGTTGTAGTGTAAAAGCAACACATCTGAAATACTCACGCAACGAGCATTTGAAAAATGGCCTTGAATTATGTGTTTGTTGGAAAAACCACACAAGTAAACACTACTATATGTTGTATTTAACAACAAAGCAGTTGGTGATCCCTGTAAAAATCAGTCTGTTTTAATCTGTATTGGCTTTATGTTTGTGGAAGAAACACTGTGTTGTTGATGTGTTGTTAACCTAACCTCTGGCTGTTTTCTATGAATAATAAGCAATATGTATGACTCGAAAGATAGTTGAAATGAACACTAACAAAGTGTTGAAAGGCATAAGAAATGATAATAATGGAGCAAAAAAATGTTATTAAAACATAAAAGGTTGAAAGGTGAAGAATACACAATAAAGAAACAAAAACTTGTGCCGAAGGTCCCACTATTGGACCAGATTGGAAAGTAACACAGTTGCTGGACTTTGTTTCGACTAACTTGAAGTGTTTGTCAGCTGGCCTGACATACCATTTCAGGATGTATTTTATCTTAGACAGTCCAACAGTAAATGTTTTTTGTGTGACCAACTTAAAGCCCAAACAGCTCTAAACTATAAGTTTAATCACGAAGCGCACATGATCCTAAAAGGGCCAAATCGAAGTGACCTTCTTTCATTCATGACTACATTCAAAATGAATTAAGAGGAAATACTAAAAAATTCTGTATCTCTTTCCTGACAATTGTGGAGGTCAGAATAAGAACCATACTTTGGTCAAGTATTTTTAATTGCTCTGGTTGAAATGGGGAAGTTTGAAAAAATTGAACAGTTTATTTTATTCCTTTGCTGGGGCCTTTCTTTTTTGCCTTGCGACCGAGCATTCGGTACAAAAAACAAGAGCAAAGAAAAGAAGTTGATAGCATATACACAATAAGAGAACTAAGCGAAATTATTGTAAACTCTTCTCCATGTGTTTTACATTAAACTTGGTTTGAAAAAGAAAATGTACTTGATTTACAAAAATTGGTGGCAAGCTTACTACAAGCAATCATGTATGTCCTGACCCGCTCTTATGGACGCAAATGTGCCAAAACATGACAAGGTTTCATTTTAAGATCTCAAAGTTCAACCACTTTCTACCACACAAAAGAACAGAAAGGGAAGGTACTGTGTAATGAATTCATTGGGGGAGTTTATTCCTCATGAATGTTTTCACCAATAGGCTACGGTCTACCCATTAGAAAGTTCTTCTCAAGATATTATTATCCCATCCATAGCGCGGCCTACAAAGACCGAGTGCCCATAAACATAAAGAGATTATAATGAAAAAGCAGAATTAAACTTGAAAAAAACCATTCTGTAAAAATATGATATAGAGACTATATCAAGTAACTATATGTCACATAGTATTTAGTAAAAAATTGTTTTCAACTTAAATTTCAGTAAATGTTATTTAACCCACCAATTCAGGCATAAACAATATGTTAAATAGTAATATTTTGTTGGAAAAACCACCATAAGTTCAACACAGTTTAATTATATAATTACAGAGATGCTTTTAGTGTTAAATTAAAAAAATATGTGATAAATGTACTAAAGCACTACACAAAAATGCAATAGTATTCTAAACACTTAATATGACTATTTAAAATGTTTTTTGTAGTTTACCGAAAGTTTACTTTTTTTTTACTTATGGGGTTTTTTACAATTCACGATTCCATTTTAGCAATCATTCTTGGTAGCTTCTGATAAACTATAAGTTTAGTGAACATTATCGCACTCTTCTTTGATACTTTCCTCCTCCCATGTGACACTTTTCACGGTTTTCCAACCGCTAATCCATTTCCTAGTTTTGTGTGTCAAGAGATCTCTATGTGATTTTCTTGAGGAGCCCGGTTTTGCCTATTGATTTGTAAACAAATTATCCTGAAAATTAAATTTATTCAGAAAGTGTGAGCAATCTACATAAATCGTTTAATAAAGAAGGACAATTGAAATATCATTATATGTCTTTTATTCAAAACGATTGTTTAGGGACAGCTATAAATAACTTATACGATTATAATAAGGAGGATCTTGGAATTACTCACAGACGTTTGGATATGGGAAGTGTTTTTTTGCAAAAATAACAAAACCCACGCTTGATAAGACAACAGATATGTTAGGAATTGAAATCGGTACGTGATAAAAAAACCTACAATTTCTTAACGGTGAAATTATCATAATAAAACTACTTAAATGTTTTTCATTGTTCGGTTTCGTCCTCTACTTTTTCTGCATCATTCCACCACTGGACTTTTCAGCTGATCCAAATCATATGAAAACAGCGTTGCCAACAACATAAACAGCTGCCGCAAGCGTAGATTGCATTTCATCCATTGGTCTCGATTCGACAGTGAACAAAGTAATAATAATTATATAAACATACTTAATGATTTCATTACATATGAAATTAATTAAAATTAAGCTACCCTACTATATTAATTTTAATTTCTTCTGTAATACCAAATATTTAACACGTTTAAGAACACTTAGATGATTAAATTTGAAACTATTTTGTAATGACAATGGGCTTAATTAGTAATTGTAAGTGTGTGTCTTTAATCGCATTCAAAATCAAGTAATAGTAAGTGTAATAAATTACAGACATTTAAACAGATGATAGTAAATCGTTTGTTGTTATTCATCTGTCGACGTCATGTTAAGTTGCAGAAGACTATCTTATTTTCGTTTTCTTTATTGAGATTCTAATCATCTACAGTAAAATGTTCATCATCTAATAACAACATAACGTGTGTTAACTGAAAAGCTAAGGACTTCGAACGTTAGTCCTACACTTGGTATTTCTCTATAGAGGCCATAAATAGTTCAAATTGTTATAAAATAATTGGAGCCATTCAATTAAATACTATGAAAATATTAGGAAAAAATTCGAGAAATTTCAGATGTACTCGTAAACGCTTTTTTAACCCTCATACTTCAAGGCCCCATTGTTTTTGGATGGATCAAGGTGTTGAAATATCTTTCAGTAATTATCATCTTTTCTCAGGTTTTTTATATCAGGATTGCTTGGGACCGTCATTATCACATATGTTCATTCGGTGTTCTTGTTTTACAAAATGAAACTGCATGCGAAGCTCCCCGTGAAACCGCTGGTAAGTTCAAAACCACATGAATTTTTCTTGTTATAATTTCTGTGTTTTATTAAAACTACGCTAATGTAGACTCACTCACACAAATAAATGATTGACCATTTAAAGTCAATTTAGTAAATAGGAAAAAAATAGCAATTTAGCGTTAGTAATATGAAATCCATAAATTTAGATAAAGGGTTAAAAAAATGTGTATTATTTCCAATCATAGTAAATCAATAATAATACATGATAATAATTTACAACAACCTTTTTAGACAGTACTAATTAGATTGTGAATTAAAGTGCCCTTCATAATTGATCTATTCAAACTTCTGGAATATATTATTTGTTTCAAATAGACATTAGATAATCTAATAATAATACCCGCACTTGATTTTCTGTGAGATGAAACTAAACAGAGAGAACTGTATCACAGGATGCAGACTGTTTTAGGTTTAGTTACATTCGCCAACCTAATACATGTATTGAGTTAGTTATATACCTGAAGAATGAGATCAGATTTTAGAATCTCAAACAGTAGTGTTCTGATTTTTTGTTTCACACAGAACGATGGCAAATGACCGGAAAAAATCTGTTTGTCCTTCACAAACCTACCATCGTCAAAAATACACATCAAACAAAGGAATTGGTTATAGTATGTTATGTAGCTAGCTGATTCATATAATGAAATGTTACTTTATAACTAGTCTGGTCATAAAAGGTCTCACATTTTAAGTTGTTTATCGAGAAATGAAAATTGACTACGATATCCAAGAATACACATTTTATGTAATAATATTTAAACCATAATATGAAATAAGAAAATATCTTCAACCAAATATCTTTTATTCAAAGGGCAGCTATATGTTATGGGAACTCAAAATTATAGGGTTATCTTTGTAAATAATATTGAAAATAGGAGAAACTAAAACCCATTTTATTTTTTAAAAACACTGAAAATGAACTCGGTGCTGCAACACGGGTTTACAAAATAAAGTGTTTAAAAAGGGGTTTTCCTTAATTTTATATTGATTTATGAATGAATGTTTTATGCCAGCAACTGTAAATGAAATATTATTAAAAATGTACAAGGAGTATGCACTAAACACAATTATTTTGAGAACAATAGTTTTTACTAGTTATCTAGCTAATATATAAATTAGTAATCAATAAAGCCTGAATGGTCAATCAGCATGTGCGCAGGCGTATCAGTTGATCGTCCGCCAGGATAACTTAAATGGAAAACGTGACATGTTTAACAGCATTCAAAATGCTACTACAATTTAACTTTAAAAATTTGTAAAATTTAAAATAAAAGACATTTAATTTTTTACTTTGTTTATAATAATGGTAATGGCAGTCACATCTTGTGGTAGGCCCAGGGGAGATCGTCCAGCATGTTTCTCTATGTAAATAATATTTATAGTATTGTGTGTACTACTGGTAGAGTCTAGTTTGAAATGGTAGTGAGTAGTGTAGTAATAGTTAGTAGTTATAGTAGTATACGTGGGTCGGTGTAAAATATTAGAAAGTGCCTGAGGATGGGTGGTGGCAAGGTCCAGGCCGCTCGGTAATCTGCAGAAATATGGACTCTGCTTGTGTGATACCTAATTGGAGTAGCCATTGTTTCACATCTACTTTTGAAAAACATGCAAGGAGGGTGATTCAAAGAGAGAGTACAGCTATTAATAGAACACAAATATTTCCTACATAAATTTTGGAGATTTTAAAAGAGGTTTTCTTGTACAATACGCTTTACATAACTGTAAAGTAACAGTCCGTACATTATGCCTCATATCTGGTAACATGTTTAAATGGTAATTTCTTCTGAAAAGACTGTGTGTTTAAATTGAGGGAACATGTACGTCAGTAGAGTTTTTTTTTAAGTTGACGAATAAAGTAAGAATATCAAACTCTCCAAATAGTGTCAGTAGAAATAACGTTGAAGTTTAGTTAAACCTTATTTTTAGTAATGCGTTTTAGAGAAACAAAGAGGGGGTAAATAATGCCAACCTAATATGAAACAATTGCATAAAAAAAGTATGTCTATATTTTTATAAAAAGTTCCCACCCCCCTTTTTTTAAAAATTAAAAATCATTTAAAGTTCTCTTCATTTGAAGGCATACTGGTAAAAAAAACTAAGGAGACACTCGAGTATGATATCAAAGCTCCAAGATGTAGCTTTTATTAATCAGATGACTCAATATTTAACTAAATATTTAAGACAGTACAGCAATGAAAATTCCTATAGCACTGATTATATGAACCAACCTCATCATGACGATGATATCCTGTTTAAGGAAGGCCCCCAAGGAATGGGCAAGAGAGTGAGCCAAGGCCCGAAAGTGATACCCAAGACAAGTTCCTGGGAAGTTGGGAGAGATGTCCAAAGGATTCCGGAAGACTGCCCGTGTCTAGGACGCCGCTCCGAGAGCTAATTGAGACTGCGTGAGGAGAGTTACTGCACTTGTAGGGCTAGAGATGGAACGGTAACCCGCACAGAGCTATTGCACCACCCCATTTGAGCTTGAAACATAAAACAGCCATTGGTAAGTAATGAGGGTCACAAACTGAATAAGTGATAAAGAAGTGTACAGAAATTGAATAACCGTAGGCAAAACCGCCTACGAACATTGAAACACTAAGCCCAATAGTTACTAGCCTCCTTTTTTTAAAGGTTGCAAAAACGACCAGAACAATTACCGAAATTACGTTATTTGAAAAACTTTAATTACTCCTAGCCATCAATAGGGGGTTTTTCCATTTTGCATATAATCTTCACCCACACAGGGTTTTTACATTTCCCTAAAAAATATTATTCTTAGACCCAACAAAGTTGTATGATCACTTTTATCTCACGTGAAATCTTAGACGGTGTTTAACATTTGAGTTGTAAAATAACTGAAAAATTTTACAATCAATTTGCTAACTAAGCCTCATACCAGTAACTAGTTTACTAACTTAATTGCAATAAAACGGTGGTGGCCCTCCCCATAAACAAATTGCAGAACATACATTTATGGGCGTGACTTCACGTTTTGGAAAGACTATCAGATAAAAGCAATAGTACCAAATTACCATAGACCAAAACAGGTCGATTGTCCTTGGGGACGGGGGGTGGTTCTCCAACAAAATAATAGAGCTTCATTAGCTATAGGTTATATTTGACATTTTTGAGGGTTAATGAAAAATTTCCAGGTTCCCTTTATTTAGCAAACTTTAATCATACCTATAGTACTTGAAATCTTCCTAGATGAAGTCAATGAAACTATTTCTCTTCGAGTTTTATAACATCTGCCGCCCATGAGAAATACTACCATCAATGATTAGACTGCAATAGATGTGGTAGTGCTGAATATCAACCCATTCTGAAACAGGATTGAATGATATTTTCCAAAGAAATACTTGTTTTTAGTCTCCATAATTCTATTAGCCTAATTAAACATTTAACTGAAATCATTACCAATAAAATTTCACAACGGTACTTACACTTTGTTAATCGTACCCATAAACGTGTCTCAAATAGCTGGAGAGTTTTCTGTCAAAAGCGTCCATTTTCCCCAGTTGTGAGGAGAAAATGAGCTACATTCAATGCCCACAGGACACTGGTATTGAGGTAAGAATAGGCCACCATGTAGTCTTCCATAGTCTGTAATTGGAAATGAATATACAGCCATTTTAAAGCTCTTTATTTTACGGGTGAAAAAAAATGTTTACGATGTTTTACACAAAGTGAAATGGTGAAACTTAAGTACTTCCAACGATTAAAATGGTTATTTTCAAAATATTAGCAAATAACTTTTCGCAAGAGCTATAATTTTTAAGACAACGGACTTCAAATTAAGTGAATCTTCTCTTGTTCATTTAGAAAAAAATTATTAGGGAGGTTAAAGAGTATGAATTATTCATATATCGTTTAAGTTCAATATTTGATTTGAATAGTTAGTCAAGTCAGTAATGGTAAAAAAGATGTAAACTGTGTATTTATAAACATTACTGCACTGATTTTCCTAAAGAAATTGGAGTTTTATGTTTTCTAATTGCCCTCTATGTTCAACAGCATACTCTGTGCCGGGGGTACGCCAAATTGATGATTATAACTAATTATAAATAACTCCTAAAATATAATAATACTCTAATCTACTTTTTTTCAAAGAAGTTTTTTCTAAAATTTAATACTTTTCGACTTATTCGTGAAGTGAAATATGTCGGGTTTCAGGCAAAATCCACGTTTTCAGACGTTTTCGCGAATAACTGGAAAAATATTATTTATTAAGAACACTGCAGAAGCTAAAACATAGATTATAAAAAACAAAAACAATCTTGTAGTATGATATATAGCAGATCCAATAATAAAATGAAAAAATTATTTGCTTGTTTGAAATTAATTGTGTTTCAAACGGCCAAAATGGAAAGATCTACGTACAACGACCAAACACGAAAAGCATTTTTCGGAGAACTCTAATAAGAACCTTTTTCAAAGCCTTTTAAAAAACCTTTATTTTTATTTTACCAAATTTTCCTGGCATCTGAACTAAAGCGAGTAAAGTTAGTAATTTCGAGTCCATTCTTTGGAAAATACAGTGAAAATCTCACCCTCTCTTCCACCCCATTTGAAATCCACGGTTTTAACTGCTTAGTTTTATAAGAATTTGGGGAAAACGGTACATTATTTCATATTTATGGAAAAACACATCAAAATACTAGTTGTAATTAATTGAAAAAGGATTAAGCAGTTTCATGAAAGTATAGCAAATATAGATTTTTATAATGGGATTTCAGCATTAAGTGATAATAATCTGAGTAGAAACTATTATGTTAATACTTGACTATGTGAAGAACTTCCGATGCGAGATTTATTATATACTCCCGCTCTCTGTCCGCTGATGAAGGGTGGGATTGCTTGGAGAGTCGGCGCCCACAAACAGCCAGATTGCAGACCACAATACACCGCACAGTCCGGTACAGTATGAAGATACTGGGCCACCCACGAACTGCGGCCAGGTACCCGGCTATGGCATTGTCACTCTACTATCTTCAGTTGAACCCCTGCAATTCATTATGTTTTAAATACGATTTATTTAAAGATATTTAATAAATAAATGTATAATAAATGAATGAAATTATTCTATAATATATTGTTACAAACGTTTAAAAGAACAATGGAATAAAGTTACAAATACAATTATATCATAATTTTTAAAATTACAAACTTTTAAAATTAGAAAACTAATATGAGGTTACTCCAAATATTTGTCGTCATTATATATGTTACAAAAATATATATCCGCTAGCCTTCGAGGTATCATATATCCTAAGGAATAAATTGAGCTTACAAATAAAATTATTAAATAATTTTTAATGATGTATTTAAAAAACTTGTAGTGTATCGCTTAACTTTATCTTTGGGGAAATTTTGAAACTTGAGACAGAGAGAGAATAAATTTCAATCCTAGAACAACGTAGCGGTTATATATATTTGTAACATATTAAATGATGGTAAAATTTCACCCAAATTTTGTTATATTCACATAATCATTATTTAAACCACAACATTTTAAACAATGAAAAGCAATTTTTTAGAAACTTTTCATCAATTCATAAAATTCTTGTTGCATAAAATGTTATGTTGATACGCATATTATATCATCACTAATCAGTACGTCTACACAATTTAAAGTTTAACTTCAATATATGGTCAAAAAGTCCTTAAAATAATGGCCCCAAACTTTATTTTTTGCCACATAGTTTTATAAAGCTTAAATTTATGGATTAATGAGTTATCTTTAAATTGAAATCAGCATATTTAATTAAAATAATATAGTTCGTTATTTCATCTTGTGCGAATGGGTTCGTTAATCATTTCTGTAAGTTAAAAAAAGGATTTCGATTCTTTTGACCAACATTACCACTTATTACAATAGCTATTTGTCTATTCTTTTCCTGTTTGGGTTGTCCACTTTCCGCAAGGTGGTATGTACTGAAGGAGTAAAAAATCCCTGGAAAATTGTATCTGTTAAAGAAAGATTTTAATATTACCGAATTCCCAAAATGTAAAGAAATCTTATTTAAGTTTTAATAACATGTCATTACTTTTAAATAATAATTTATTTACCTGATGTGGACCTAAGCATAATCCAGCGTTTCTTGGGTTATATAACTTTCGAGAAACTTAAAACAGTTCAAACTAAAAAACACCCTCTGCGGTACATCACCAGTTTTGAAACAGTGCCCGTCTTTAAACGAAATATTCAAATATTTTTTAATTTCGTGTACATTCATTTCCTCTACAATATTATGAAGCTTGTCCTATCATACATTTCAAAATGTTCACCAACTGATCTTAACTAACAGAGAAAAGTCGCATTTAGTCATAATTAAAATAGAATTTGATAATGATCTTTTTATTTCAAATTTAAGAAATCTTACCAAATAACTTTTCATCTGATTTAAATAAGGGATACTATCAAGAATTTGCCTTTTCTATAATTGCAGGATAGATTGTTACATAAGTGTATTAAACAAGAAAAATAAAAATGTTTTTATCATTTGTTTGCTGAAACGTTTTTATAACCTAATTTATGTATTAATGAGAGAACGCCCACAATCATTAACAGTTTTATTGTGGATATTAGTAGTTGAGCTCAATAACCACATCAATAATCAAACCAGGGCGTAGGAAACAATAGCGGTAGATATTGTATATTAGTTAAGTATTTTTAAAAATTAACCTTTAAGGGATGGCCCCTGTAGACTTGTAGATTACTCTAAACAATTCTGCGGAAAGTAGCTGGATGTTGGAAATAAAAGGTTACATTCCTGTCTTATATTATTGATAACTAACTATTTTTAAGATCTATTTTTTCCTTTAAAACGTGTGAAAGGTTGGGGAAGGTGATAACTATACAAAGTTTCCTGCTTTGTTTTGTTCCGGCACTTTTTTCCAACGAAATGAATGGTAAATCCTCACAAAATTGCAATGTTTCTACTAATCATTCCGTTTTGTTACTATTTTTTGTTGAACAATGTACAAACATCAAAACGTATGGAAATTTAAAATTTTATTATTATCAACTTTCCCTTAATAGCTAAAAACATATATTTATATTGTGTAATAGTAAAGTGAGATAACAATGGCGTAATAAGTTACCTGTAAATAATTATGTAAACTTTAAAGGAATACAGGAAAGTATGAAATACACGTGAGACAGAATGCGAAATTACATGATATTACTATAAATACATTTAAACCTTTAGAGTAAGTACAATACAAGTTCTGTTAATCGTGAGTGTTTTAGAACTGAATCCTATTGGAGTTATGAACTATAAGTTGAACAGTGGAACTACGGCAGTCCAGATACCTGTTGCGAGACCGAGAACTACTCTAGCTGAGAACTAAGGCGAACAACCGTAGTTGAGAGCGAATGAAGGGGCAAAGGTATCCTTATGACGCACAAACCAACATATCGGCGAACATTCAAAGTACTCTGGGTTCCCCACTTGCGCGACAGATGACCTCCTGGGGCTGTCTCAGAAAAAGGGGGGGGGGGGTATCCCCCAGAAGAGGGAACCCAAAAAGATACCCTTTTGGGATCTAGTCCAAGGCAGTACCTTGAACACACGAAACAATATCATTAAGAACACAATCAACAATTTTTAATTACATTTTCCAACTGACGACACGCTTTAGAAAAATGTTTAAAAATATAAACGTCACAAATTAATTCAATTCGAAGGAGAATCATATTTTACCGGGAGGCTTGGATTTGGTCTCGTATTGTCGGTCATTACCACAATGCCTATGGAGAGATTAGAGCGTATAGAGAAATCCAAGACGAATTTGACGAAAATGTCATATCGATGGCAGTGCAGGGTTTACCTAAACCTGGAATCAAGCAATAATATATACAAAATTTGAAATAGTAAGTCACGTAAGTACAATACTAAAGAATCCAGTTCAGATACCTGTAATTTGAAATTATGATTTTGTCGTTTGGAATTTTCATTTGGGGAATTGAAAATCAATTGTCGTACATTTTTGCAAAAACCAGTGTCCCCTGCCTAACATAGAATTTGGTGAAGATCCCCTTACACTTTTTTTCTTTTAAAAAGTTTTTTTTGACGAGGGGAAAGGGGTTGTGCGGGAAAAAATTTTTTTCCCGGGCTTTTTTTCCCGGGAACAATAATTAAAACGGGAACTACAGAATACAGGTCACAAAATGTAATTATGTTTAGGTTACTTTTTCCCCGAAAAAGAGCCCCAAAAAGCAGATTTTTAAAAAATTTGTGTTCCCCAAAATTTTTTTTTTCAAAAAAAGATGGAAAAATTTTGGGGGGAAAAAACCTTTTTCCCCTTCATAATTTTTGCCCAATTTTAAAAAAAGGGTTTAAAAGGAGGGGAAATGAACTAAAAAAATCCCAAAAACCCCTAAATAAATAACAAAAAGTAAATTTTCCCCAAAAAATTAAAAAAGGATGTTGAAAACATAAAACATTGAATGAGCCCATCGAAAAACTATGCTTTTTTTCTTTTCAAAAAACTAAAAATATAAAAAGAAAAAAAAAAAATTTAAAAAAGAAAAAAAAAAAAACATTTTTTTTTTTTTTTTAAAATTTAAGGGTTTTTCTTTTATTTTTCCAGGGGTTTTTACAATGCGATAAAACTTTTTTAAAAAAAGCATTACAAAACTTTTTTCTTTTTATTAAGTTAAATGGCTTTCAATAACTTTTTTAAAAGGGAAAATTTTTGGGTTTAAAGGGTTTAAAATTAAAAAAAGTTGTAAAAAAGGGGAATAATTTTTAAATTTTTAGGGGGAAAATCCCCTAACGTAAAAAATTTAAAAGGTTTTTAAAAACCCCCAAGAATTTTTTGGGAAAAATTTTGTGACAAAAAAAAAATTTGGGACATCAGAAAACAAAAATTTCAAAGCAACTTTTAAAAATTAAAAGTATGTTTAAAAAAATTTCCGAAACCACGACTTTTAAACATGAAAAAAAATTACTATTAGGGTTTAAAAAATTTTAATTTAAAGTCATTTTTGCACTGCTTTCTTTAAAACAAGCAAAAAATTTTTAAAATTAAAAATTTAAAAATTTTTTCCCTTTAAAAAATCCTTGATTTTTGGGAAAAAAAAAAATTTCCCATGAAACTTCGTTGCTGTTTAGTGAAAATTTTAAAAAATCAAAAAAATTTTTTGGCCCCAAAATGTATAAAAAATTTTGGGTTTTTAAAAATTTTGGGGAAAATAACGTTCTTAAACGTCTTAAATTTAAAAATTTTTGGGGAAATTTTGGGTTAATCGGAAAAGGGGGAAAACAAATCATGGGGGGGTCCCAACCCCCTTGGAATTTTACATAATCTCACGGGGGACGGGGGCAGAGAGTACCTAAATAATCAACCCGTCTCGGGGCCCGGGGGCCTATAAAATTTGTAAATACGTCTGGTTTTTTGGGGGAAGGTCACTTTTTTTTCCCCCTACATTGAAAAACCCCCAAAAAGAAAAAAAGGAAACCCCCAAAAAAAAAAAAAAAAAAAAAGGGGGAAAAAAATCCTCCTTTCCCCTGTACAGAAAATATTAAAAAAAAATTGAAAAATTAAAAAATTTCCCTAAAAACAAACAGTTTTCAAAAAAATCTCTTTTTTTAAACTTTACATTAATATAAAATATAAAATTTTTTTTCAACCCCCCAAGGGGAAAAAAGGGAAAAAAGAATCACGTCAAACCAACCCTTTAAACCCAGTTTTGGGGTTAAAAAAATTTTTAAAAAATTTTTATAATAATTTTTTGTAAAATTTTCGAAAATTAGTTATAAAAATTGGGCCTAGTGTTTCCCCCAAAAAAAACCCCCCCCCCTGATCCCACGTTTGCGGGGAGAAAAAAAACCCCAGGGGGCCCGCTTTCCCCTTTTTTGTTTGGGTTTTAATTTTTGGCGGGAAAAGGGGGTTACAAGAATTTTTTCTAAAAGAAAATTAGACATGGGGATGCGTGATTATTAAATTTTTTTAAAAAATTTGGGGGCGACTCACTACCCCATCGCTTTCCCCCAAAAATTGGCCCCAGGGGCGCAAAAAAATTTAAACTTTTGGGGGGAACCCCCTTAAAAATTTTTTTATTTTTTAAAATTTTAAAAAAAAATCATTAAGGGGAGGGAAAAAGGTTTTAAAAAAAAAACCCCAGATATAAAAATTTTGGGGGGAAATTTTTTTGGGGGCTTTTTTGGTTGGGTTTTTTAAAAACCAAAATTTTTTTTTAATTTTTTTTAAATTTTTGAATGGTTACCCTTATTTTTTAAAAGGGTTTAAAAGCCTGAATACGAAAAGTAGATCACATTTTTTAAAAAGTTTTTTTTTTTTTAACACTAAAGGGGAACTACTAGTTAAAGGGAAAAGGGGGAAAAGGCGAAAAAATTAAATTTTTTATTTTGCTGCCCCAAAAATAATAAAATTTTGGGGTTTAAAAAAAAAAAAAACCCCCAAAAACCCCCCATTCTACCTTTTTTTTTTTCCCCGGCTAGTCATACCAAAACGTGAATTGGGGCTTTTTTGGATTTTCCCCCAACATTGTGGATTGTTTTTGGGGGGTTTTTGGAAAATTTTTAAATTAAGGGTCAGTTTTTCCCCCTTTTAAATTTAAAAAACCACAAATTACTAATAAATTATTAGTTTTTTTTCCTTTTCTTTTCCCAAAAAATACAAAAAAATTTATGGGGCTTTTAAGGAAAATTCACTACAAAAAAAATTTTTTCACTTTTCGTTTTTTATACCCGGATAAAATTTTATTTAAAAAATGGCGAATTATCGGGTTTTTCCCCTTCGGGGCCGAAAATTTGGTTTTAAAAACCGAATGCCCCTTTTCCCCCGCGTATACAAGTCCAACCACGAAATTTAGCTGACATCTAAAACCCAATCACTTAGGAAAGCAATTTTTGCTGGGGGGGATGAACAATTTTTTTTCTGTTTTTTTACCCGTCTGTCAGTCTGTCCTTTTTAAAAATTTTAGAATGGAAAGAAACTAAAAAAGAAATTGGGAAAAAAATTAAGAAAACCTATAATTCTTTTTAATTTTTGGGTTTTTTTTTTTTTAATTTTTTGGGGATTTTTAAATCAATTGATTTAATCCACCCTTTTTGATTTTTTGGGATACAAAAAGTTTTTAAGCCACAGATCTTACAAAAATTTTTAATATCAATCCAAGGTTTTTTGCTAAATTATATTTTTAATTGATTTTTTTTCTTTACATATTGAATATCAACGTTTGTCACGGGTTTTTTTTAAAAAGTTTTAAATTTTTATATTGTCCTGAAATTTATTTTTATTCCCCCAATCCCATTTCATTTTCCTTTCCCCCCTATCAGCCCTTTACTTTATCTGTTTCTTAAGAATATTTTTAAAACCATTATGAAAAGAAAATTTTTAAACATTATAAACCCAAAACCCGTAAAAAAAAATTAAGGGAATTAAAAAGCATTATTTATGATTATCTGTCTATAATGAACTTATAAACGTCTAGACTACCTCAAGACCCCACCATTCCCATTAAAGGGGAAAATATAATTCCCCGAGTTTTCTAAGTGTTCCTCTAAATTTTGAAAAAACATTTATAAAAAATACATATTGGCACCCTTTCCCTTTATTAAATTTTTCACTAGTTACATCAATGAGGGCAAAATTAAAATTTTTCACCAAAAACATACATTTTTGTCAATAAATCCCTTTTCCGCTAGTTTAATCTCAATACATGCCCAACGAAGCAATGATTGTAATAAAAAATAAATAAAAAAAGTTTAAATTTTTTTTTGAATGCTATTTAATTTCCCAATTTTAAAAAATTAAATTATTGGGGAAATTAAAAAAATTTGTTATTTATGGGTTTTCCTAATTTGCTACATATAAATTGAATAAAATATAAATTATCCTGAAAGCAAAAATAAAAAAACAACAAAAAAATTTGTAGTAAATTGTCCCCAAAAAAGAACCCGAACCCTTAGAGCTTAACTAACCAGGGGTGGGAGGGAAATGATGGATTTTAAAGGGGTTGGGTTTTGGGTTTATAATGGGTTTTTAGGATTATAAAAAAAAAAAATGCTTTTTTGGGGGGGGAAATTTAGTGGGGGGAAGGTAAAAAAACAATTTTAAAACTAAAAATTTTTTAAAGGATTTGATGTTACGTTTTTAAAATCCCGTTTTTTTTTTGGGTTTTTTAATTTTTTTTAAAGAGTTTAAAAATTTTGTGGAGGGGTTAATTTTTTTTTTAAGTTAATTTTTTTTAAGTATTAAAAAAAAATTTTTTTTTTTTTTCGGTTAATTTTTAAAGGGGAAGGGGTTTGGGGAAAAAAAATTTTTTTTTGAAAAAAGGTTTTTTGGGTTGGGGGGGGAATAAATTTTGAGAAGGGGTTTTAAAAATTAAAGGGGTTTTTTTTTTTTTTATTTGGTAAAATTTTAGGTTTTTTTTTTAAAAATTTTTGGGGGAAAATTTTTTGGTTTTGGGTTGGGAAATTTGTTTGGGGGGTTTTAAAATTTTTTTTTTTTTTTGTAATTAAAATTTTAAGTTTTATTTTGGGCTTGGTTTTATTTTTTATTTTGGTTTTTGTAATATTTTTTGGGTGGGGAAAAGGGGGGGAAAAGATAATTTAAAAATTTTTTTTGTTTTAAAAATTGGATTTTTTTATGTTTTTTTTGGGGAATAAGGGGGAAATTTTTTTTGGGGGAAGGGTTGGGTTGGGGGGGTTTTGGCCCCAGTTTCAAATTTTTAAAGGCCAACATTGTTTTTTCAGCCCTTTTTTTTTTTTTCTATTCCAAAATTTCTTGGAAAATTTTTTTCTAGCATTCTAAAATTCTTAAACTTTAAGTTTATAAACTTTCTATATAAATTTGAGTATATTTAAATCTCGCTTTTTTGGTGACCTTCGTTGGTTTGCATTGATTGTTGGGCCCTTTTGGGACAGGGGAATTTCCCAAAACAATTTTCATTTGTAAGAAATGGGGCGAAAATAATGAAAAAAAATCTAACGTTTTTGGGGCGTTCCCTTTTTTTTGGGGGCTGAATTTTTGCAGGGGGTATAATTCTTTTATCCCCAAAAAGTAATTTTTAAAAATCGCCCGCAAAACCCCTCATTCTATGAAACAAAACAAAAAAGGTTTAACTTTTGATTTCTTCTTGCTAATTTTGTTACCCCGGGCCAAAACAAATCACCAGTACGATAAAAAATTTATCAAAAATTGACACATGTTAAAAATTTTTTAATTTCGGAAAAATTTTGGTAACAAATTTTTTTCATCTTGTTTCCCTTGGGGAAATAATTTTTCACTTTTTTTTCTCATGAAACCCCACACTAAAAACCAACCATTAAAAAAATTTTGGGCACATATTTCACTTGTAATTATTCAAAAAAATTCGCATTATTGTGGTTCAGATAAACTACCTAAGGCACAACCCCGTTTCAAGCTATTAAAATATTCACTCAAAAATAGTGAATTCCGGGGGGGGGGGGGGAGAGAAATCTAATTTAAATTTAATTTGGGTTTTTCCCTTTAATAAATCTATTTAAAAATTTTTAAGCAAAATTTAAAATTTTTTTTTCTATTTAAAAAATACCCACTTTAAACGGAAACCAAAGGGTGATTTTTGCTTTTTTAAACACAGACATTCATATTTTTGGAATATATCTATTCGGCGGCGTTTAACTAACTATATGTTGGCGGGAATTTAAAATAATCGATTCTAAAAATTTTAATTGAACTTTTGCAAAGTACTAAAAATTTCACAAATGTTTTCTGCTTGTCAAATTTTTTTCCCCAAAATTCCCCCCATTAAATGATTGGGGATTTTTTTTTGTAAACCCCCATAACAAAAACAAACATACAGAGATAAGTTATTTTTCCCGTTTTTTTTTTGTTTTAACAAAATTATATAGCGAAAAACCATATCAAATTTTTTTAGAATTCAAAATAATTTTCCCCCCACGAGGGCGCGTATAACATAAATTGCTGGGATTGGGGTCAAAAATTCCAATAGTTAGGTTACTTTAAGCTTTTGTAAAATCCTACAAAAAAGTAATAAACATAATAATTTTCCCAGGGAAAAACAAAACAAACCTAACCTTTGATAATTTCATTCAAAAACCAAATTTTTCCTATTTTAATACAAATTTTCAAAACCTAGGCCAAAATATATTTTTTATATATATTAAAATTTTGTCCCGTAAAATACTGTTTTAAAAAAAAAAGAAAAAAAAAAAAAAAAAAATTTTGGAATTTCGAAAAATTAAAAAAAAAGGGAATTTCGGGTTTTTTTCACTTTCTTGTCCCTTTTGTAATTAATACCTTTTTTTGGGTAATATTGTATGTTAATTATTTTCAGTTTTTTTTGTTTGTTTAATTTTGGTTTTAGAT
>NW_025785551.1:0-19778 GCF_021130785.1 Homalodisca vitripennis
ATTCCCTCATAACAGCAAAAAAAGGGACACAATGGAGATAATACCATCCCGCTCTGACAAGGTAGAAACTTTCCCAATAAACGGCACTAGAAAAAACTTGACTGTTTACTTTAATCTAGTGTTGTTTGGTTCAGTTTCCTTTATTATAGGAGAAATTCGATAACAGCGAGAGGACAAGCGTATGAGCTAATAACAAACTTGAATCCTCACTTGACTTAATTACTTAATAAATTGTAAGTTGTTTTACCAGCTGGAACGATTATCAGCTATTAAGGGATTATTATTCCTTTTAAGGAGGAATGTAAAAAACAATTCTCATAGAAGCTATTGGTCAATAAATATAGGATAACAATGTTTGTTTTGAATATATTACTATGGAAATTAATATAAGAGAATTATGGCTTTGTAAAGTTTTTAATTGTCTGTTGAGTAAAAGCCATGCTCAACTTCTTCATTGCTCGGGATGAGCAATAGTAGTACCTTTAGTTTAGAATGAAAAAAGTTTCTAGCTTTTGTATAATGGGGTTTTTTACTCGATTACTGTATCCCCTTGTGGCAAATATGTCTGTTGGTGCTGAGGGCGAGGTTATCGTGGATAAATTGTGTCGGAGATTATTATCTTCCTGTTACACTATCAGTGGCTTATAGAGGACATTTCCAAGCCCATGCCCTTGCTTGGTTAAATGGAGACAACTTTCCCAAATCTTAACGTCTTAATTTAGCAGATTTTGACAGGTCTGAGAAAACGATACTAAAGTTTTGCCTGTTAGGAAAAAGCGAATTCTTGTCATTTATTTGTACATAATTATTTGCAAGGTTCACTTTATTTTTATCACTGAATTAACAGATATGTGCGATTTCGAGTTTATTATTTTTATTTTAGTAGTAAGCAAGACTACTAACCCTTCGAAAAAAAACCCTATTTACTACCTATAAAGATAAAATTGTTCGTAGTTAGAAAAAAATCTCTTTCTGTAATTTTTGGAAATTTTTCTTTAAATCTGAAATATTAAAATAGCTATAATTGTTCAGGCCGGATTCATTATAGATATGTAGTTCCAAAACTGTTGGTGCTTTTTAAAGAGTGATATTTGGATCCAATTTCCGAAAAATGTTCACACCATATGCTTTCCGAGTATTCATATATACTTTACTTATATATTTTTATAAATAATATTTATTAATAAATAGTAGATAATATGATTAATTAAGAATAAACCGTTCCGACGTAAATAATACTTACGTAAACTATCCCAGTCACATTCACTCTGGCTGAGATTTTAATTCTTAATAATATCTCTTACCACTTTTATAATGTGAAAAAATTAAGACCTTATTTCCTTTGTGCAGGATGTGCTACCAGCCAAACTCTGTCAAGGTACTTATATAAAACTGTATTCTGTGAGATCTGAAGTGTCCAGGACTGAAGCCAAACTGATATTAGTGGTGGTTGTTGAAAAGTCAGCTGTTTGCTACACATCTCATCTCTCTGGCTGGGTTGCCACCATACTTAGCGACAAAAACTTTCACTTCAACGCTTTTTTTCCAAGTTATAGTTTGAATTCTATAAATTTTATGTGGTGTTCTTCTACCTTGTAATAGGCTACATACTTGGGAAAAGTAGATTTACATATATCTAGTTTCCTCTATTACATTAAGCATTATATGTCTGAGTTTATATTTAAATGATTTTATTTTAGGCAGTCCGTCCAGTTCCTTCCTTAATAGTATTATGTTTCATCTTAACAATGTTCCATCTGCACTCATTCCTCTTGCATAAGTGGAAAATTGTCAAATTCAGGACACTGGAATAAAAATAATAAGGAAAATACATATTAAAATCCTGTATGGTTGTTATGAAATTGGTTTAAATAAGTAAAACAGTCTTAGAAAAATACTAAATTAATCATGTCCAATTTATTATTGTCCTTTGATGGATGATAAACTATTTTTAGAGATCTCTCAATCATTATGACTCCAGTTAGGCCAATCTCGTAATAGTTTTGGTTCATCATCAATAACTTAGACAAACAACAAAACTAATGAAGTTTGCCACCAACTCTCCCGTTAGCTACCATTTGTCTGGTCAAGTAAGTGTTTCTCGTCCTCGTTCCAACTCTGATTGCAGTGAGGTTTTCGATTACATTTATTTTACAAAAGTACTTTGGCAATGGCTGTTTTTGTACTTTTTAAAAGAATTTGTGTGGTATGTTTAACAGTCTATTTGCCTCCACAAAAATATGTATTATTAATAAAAACTTAAAGGAGCTATTATCGCCCATAAATTACATTTTAAAAGCATTTCTCAAAACATAAAGGAAACAAGCTAAATTGTATAGCTTTGTTTCCTTTAAGAGAGCTTAAATTCAGGTCTTTTAAACATTAACTAAGCAATATTTTGATTAAAAAATTCTTAAATAATGTTTGTGATAAAAGAGAAATCTCTCCCATTTCCTAATTGAATATGTATTGCCTTTTGAAGCACATAAAGGTCATTACAACGATCTAAAAGAGTAACCCCTCCTAGGAGTCCGTTCATATAATTATGTACAAAACTCTCTAGACTTATTAGAGTGTAAAATATCATCCTTATTAACATAAATTTTTACCATAGTTTAGAAATAAATTATATTGCGTTATAAAAAATATAATTATTTATACGACACCACTAAAAATTTTGAAGTGTACTCCTCAAAAAGGTGACTAAAGATATTTTAACAGGAAAAGAAAATTTATAATTGTCTACGTCTAATACAACTAGTGAATAATATTGTGAGTGTGACGTTTACTAAAAACTCGCAGTCACCAGAGACTTGGTGACTTCATAAATAACCCAAGGACAGTGCAATTTACCTTTGTGTAGAGGTTGAAAGAGCCGCAGTTCCATTGAGCTATTCATTGTTCACGAGCACCTTAATTGAGGCTCGGACAATAATTATCCACTAATTAAATACTTTTTTTCATGTCCTTCGCTGTTTTCGATCCAATTTATTAACAATATATCATCTTGTACCTTAAGTATGTTACCCATTTTGAATTTTCTAAAAATAATTGTAAGAGTTAAGATTAAAAGTTTTAAATTCAAAAATTTTAGTAAATAAATATTTAATTTACTGTGCAGAAAGTGCCAACTTACATGAAGCTAGTGATGGTCTTTGGAATGGTTATACTACTCAACACCCTATGTACTTTAGTTACTTATCATCGGGCCAGGGCGCTTCTATAGAATACTGCACTGTACACCATAAACCAATGAACTATTAGAATAGAATGCCAACTATTCATAAACAAACGTCCATTGTTTCTGATCTTAAAATGTTACGTTATTCAAACGGGATAGTCTACATAGACAAAAATGGAGCAGAAGCGATTTATAGAAGGACAATTTTCAAGATCAGTGATCCAATTCAATAATGTAAATGAATATTGTCTTACAATATTTATCATATGCAATACATACTTTCTAGAATACCTGTGAATATTTAAACTACTACATATATTGTTTAATAAATACTGCTACTGTTCCCGGTAGAAAATACCCTCATATTTTTCCTGTCATTGTAGTTTATACAATATTGTAATTAAAGAATAATACAAATCATCTTAGTTTTCTATAATTCTTAGACAGTTAAGTAATTATGTAAAGTATATAATATAATTAAACTTATTTACTTACAATTTTTTTAGATTGAAGCTTTAATTAGTAGGCTAAATGAATTTTAAAACGGATTTTCATTAAAGTGTTTAAAAACATTATAGTATTAATTTTATAATTCATAAATATTATTAATAAAATATATTTTGCAATTTATATTAAAAAAAAAACAACTAAAATATTTCTGTTTATTAAAAAAAGAATTATGTGTATTTATATAAAATATTGCGTTACTACGTAATAACTTTTAATGTTACGATTCATTAAGCAAATAAAACTTCTCAGCTGGAATGGAGATAATAAACGTTATGCCCTAGATGAAGAATACGGACTCAATTTTAATTAGAATAAATTACCGGAAACCAGTGAGCATCCGTTGAGACAAACTTATAAGTTACGTAATTACGGTTTTAATCAAAGTACCACAAATAAAAGCTTTTCCAATTCAAAATTTAATTCCTTTCGTAACATTTTTACATCTGAAAATCTCAAATATCTAACATCATTGAACACATTGTGTTTAAACTTATTACTTATTTCAAACCGCCAAAAAATGTAATAACTTTTTTGTTTTTTTACTGTATTTATATTAAGGTTGAGTAATTTATAATATATCATTCTATACAAAGAAAGGAATTGTTAATTAGTGGATACAAATATATTGAACAATGATAAACGTTGAATATAGTTTACAAAATAAAATAATGTACAAGTTGATTAAAATTTCATTTACCTAGTTTGAAAGAGTTTATCGTGTTTGTTGAATGTTTTTTATTGTTTTTAAACGCTCAGTTTTGAAGTTTTAGATTTAGATCATTTAGATTTTTGATTTCGTTTATGAAGCATGAAAAGTGGCTGACTGATTCAGCCTTTCCCTCCGCCGTTATCTAGAAATGTGAAATGTTAACACTCATACATATTGGGACCATAAAGGAAGGAACCACATCTGTAATAATATTAATACCCTTTAATTACTTAAACAATAATACGATTGAATATAATCTATCAATACTACTATAAAATATATAACTATAATACTAATTATACTGCCAACAATAAGTCTTAGGGCATCACTTTCGAAATCAGAAACTGAGATTTAACTTCGCTAATAAATATAATATGACTTCACAGAAAGGAACGCCTATGACAATAAAAAGTGTATTAGTCGAGGTTTGAATTATTTGGTCTCATTTAGATTTTTAATACACTGAAGGAGCCTATTAGTGATTAAATGATTAGTCTCATGCCGATGTAAAACGGTAAGTGTTGAACGCTGCCGTTCTTTGTTGTTTATTTCTGTCGCCCCTGCATCTTATCTCGTACTGGTGAACGTCCTTGGTTTTGATCAATTTGCGTTTGAAACGACAGTATAGGGTGACTGCAATAAAATTTAGTATACATGTTATTTAATTATCACAGTGTTGGTATATACTATAAATCGTTTTAACGTATATATTTAGAAGATTAAAAAAAATATCAAACATATAAACTATGCACTGATAAAATGTTTCGTGTTTTCTTTAAAATAACTAACAATATAAAATACTAAATATATTGTAATGTTAATGTTACAAATCGACATTTACTCCACGAACCACTGAAAATAATCTTTTATTCTCCTTAACTGTGAAGGAAAATATGATATATCCATTACATTCGAGAAAGGATATGTTAAAAATTATGTAAGTTTGATTTTTATTTTGAAAATTCCACGTACTGAGTAGTAAAATGGAACTTCCATTCAAGAAAGGATATGTAAAAATTATGTAAGTTTGATTTTATTTTGAAAATTCCACGTAACTGAGTAGTAAATGAACTTCCATTCAAGAAAGGATATGTAAAAAATTATGTAAGTTTGATTTTATTTTGAAAATTCCACGTACTGAGTAGTAAATGAACTTCCATTCAAGAAAGGATATTGTAGTGTATTTTCGTGTGTGAGAAGTACTAAGTTGGTAGGTATCCATAGTGATATTTAATGTCTGCACCAGCGATGTTGGCAGTATGTATTGTCAGGCGATGTAACATTACGATGTGGTCTAAAAGAATAAAGAATAAAGAATCACGATTAGGACCAGTCACGTATTTAGTTGAACTTGAATACGGGCATGAGGGTGGAAAACGACATATCGACCAGTTGGTAGGTTTACAGTGTAGTCCGGAAATGTCTGAGTTGACAACAATGCCTAGACTCCCAGACGCAAGCGTGGCAACAGAGCACACGCAGGAAACGATCGATATAACAGTCGCGGGACAGAGCGAGCGCAAGGTCGCCAGTACTTTTAGCAACGACCTTGCCCCCCTCTCCGCAAAACCATAACAATAACAGAAACGCTCAGGGGCAAAGCCCCAGCCCACGTACAAATGTAAAACAATAAACAGTTCCAGCGTTTTCAACCCAAACAAATGACACCTGTTAGACGATACCCACTAAGGGATCGTAAACCTTTAGTCAAAATGGACTTGTAAATACAACCCAATTTGTGACTTGTATATAATTAATATTGTTTAAGCATTATTATTATCGATTTGTTAATTGTGTTCATTCAATGTGTTATTAATTGCTATATTCTGATTTATTGGTTTTGATTGAAGTGTTTGTGATTTGTGTTAAATGATTATATTGAGTTTGTATTTTGTTCTCTATAATCTATACTTACAAAAATAAAAGAGTATAATGTCAATTTTCTTATTCATTGTAATTGATTTAAAATTGGAGAATTGTAAAACAAATTGTAATTGATAAATTTCTAAAATTGTAGGGGACTTATGTATTTAAGGGGGAGGATTGTAGTGTATTTAGTGTGAGAAGTACTAAGTTGGTAGGTTTATCCATAGTGATATTTAATGTCCTGCACCAGCGATGTTGGCAGTATGTATTGTCAGGCGATGTAACATACGATGTGGTCTAAAAGAATAAAGGAATGCTCATAGGCTGCTCTCCTGTGACGTTCACATCACGCCACTACCCTAGCAACCAACGGTCCAAGCTGGCCAGCCAGCAGTCCACCCCGGAGTCCACCACCAGACACCGTCATGTAACCTCCGCGTCCCGTCCCGTTCCTTTTACGAGCGGTCCTAGAGCAATGTTACTCTAAATGTGTAGTTTTAATTATTCTTCCCGACCCATAGAGAGTACAGTGTCGACCCGCATACATTACAGTGGCGACGAGGGAAAACAACTGCAACAGTGGAACGTCGCTTACAGTGGCGACGAGGAAAACAACTGCAACAGTGAATTACAGTGATTTAGTGCGGAAAGGGCAACAAGCGTAATGAACACGTGCAAATAACAACGAATGTGCAGGGACCATTCGGGACATTGAAAACAGTGAATTACAGTGATATAGTGCGGAAGGGCAACTATTCGTAATGAACACGTGCAAATAACCGCGAATGTGCAAGGACATTCCGGACATTCCAACGGTCGGGTAGTAGTAAGGTACGCCGATCGATATAAACTATTTCTTGGTTGTAAGCAGCGCACAAGCTGATTTTAATCGTTGCATTTAATGCCGTTAGACGATTATTTTTACCGGGGACATTTTAAACAGTTATTTACGGAGTGTACAAGAAAACAAAATGGCAACTATCGGGTCTATGGGTTTATTTTGATAGTGCGGAAGAATCGTGGCAGTCTTATTATATGAGAGATTTGAGTTTTTTTATTGATTGTAATGATATCGATAATTTCAAAGAAACTAAGCACTTTGTTGACAGTTATGGGTGTAAGGACCTATACGTTACTGAAAGACTTTAATTACACCAAGACAAACCGTCTGACAAGTCGTACAAGGAAAATTGTGGACACTATAGCGAAATCATCTGCATCCCAAGCCTTTCTTTTAATCACGGAAAGATTTAAATTTAGTAGGCGGAATCAATTGGATCATGAAACGGTTAGCGATTATATTGTGCATTTAAAACAGTTTATCTAAGTAATTGTGAATTTGGTGGATAAATTGCCAGACTACTTAAGGGACAGATTTAGTCGCGGTGTCTGCGAGACCAACAGATACAGAAAAAGACTTCTCGGGGAGGAGAACCTCACTTATGAAAAAGCCGTGCAAACTAGCTTACTGCAATGGAATTTGCTGAGAAGGGGGCGGCCCAGATGACAACTGCAGGAGGGACGTATTCACCGGATGCAGAGCCAGCGGGGTCGATACCGAAAAGGACACAGGCGGCGAGCATCGCAGCGAGACGGTCATCGGACGGCGGGAAGGCGCTGGGAGACATCACCTGCTATTGTTGCGGCAAGCGGAGGATCACACACAGCATCGCAATGTCGGTTTCGTGAGTACACGTGTAATCATTGTAAAAAGAAGGGACACCTTGAAAGAGTTTGTAGATCGAAAAATTATGTTAACAAACCTAATGAGAACAAACCAAATGTTTTTACAAAATAGGTCTAAGGAGGCCTTCAGCTAAAGGGAAACAGTTTTACAGCAATAAAAAGCAATATGTTTATAAAGGTAGGCAGCACTATGTAGAGGAAAGTAAAGAATCAGCAGAGTCCGGTTCAGATAATCACTGGAAAACATAAAGACAATGACGATGTGTATGACATTTCCAATCTATTTACGGTTAAAGAAATAGAAACTAAGATTAATAAAATTAAGCCAATAAAAACGGTACAGTTATTAGGTGGAAAGTAAGGAAATTGTATTTTGAAAGTCGATAGTGGAGGCTTGTTGTTTCAGTTATGTCAGAAAAAGATTGTAAGACTAAGTTAGGAAATATAAACATGTATCCAACTAGCTTAGTATTAAAGTTCATATACACATGAAAAGATCAGGCCTTTAGGTAAGGTTTATGGTCAATGTACAACATAAAGGTAAAGAGAAAACAATTAGCTTTATACATCGTAGCTAATGGGGCTAATCCCTTGTTAGGGCGTGATTTTTTTGGATGCAAGCATTAGATTTAACAGTTAGAGTGCCTAGTAATGTAAACAATGTTACAGTCAGCTGATCGCCACGAGCATGGTGGGGGTTGTGCCAACTGCAGGCGGCAGCGCGGCAGACGCATGCACGCCTGTCAGTGGAAGCCACAACACACTTGTAGAGGTAAACAAAACAAACATCTGTCAATCCGTCTGTTGTTCAACAACAACAAACAAGTAGAATTACTGTTACAAAGAGTTTCCAAATGTATTTACGGAATAAGTTGGGATGTTTCAAGGGTGCACCAGTTAAATTAAAGTTAAAAGAAAATGTAGTACCAAAATACTTTAAACCTAGGACGTTTACCTTTTACACTTAAAGGAAAAAGTAGAAGCCGAGCTGACTAGACTAGAACAAGAGAACGTTATTTCACCAGTAGATACCAGTGAATGGGGGACTCCCATTGTACCAATTATTAAGGCTAATGGGGAAAATAAGAATTTGTGGGGATTATAAAATAACTGTAAATCCTTTCTTGGAGGTAGACCGACACCCGTTACCGAAAATTGAAAGAAATATTTGCCAGCCAGCCTACAAAACGGAGAAAAATTCTCTAAAATAGATTTATCTTCAGCTTATCAGCAGCTTAAACTAGATGTAGATAGTCAAAACGTATTGTACAATTAGGCACACACAAAGGATTGTATGCTTACAATCGCCTATGTTTTGGTATCAGGTTCAGCACCGGGAATATTCCAGAGAATAATAGAACGAAACATTACAAGGTATCCCGGGGGTAACTGTTATTTTTAGGATGACATTCTAGTAACAGGTAAAAACAATGAGGAAACACATGCATAGACTTAGACTAGTGTGTCAAAGACTTGAAGACAATGGGTTCACAGTGAGCAAGAACAAAATGTAAATTTTTCTGTGACAGTTTAGAATATTTAGGTTTTGTTATCAGTAAACAAGGGTTGCATACCGCACCTAGTAAGGTTGAAGCAATTGTCAAGGCACCTGAACCTCAAAATGTGACACAGCTTAAAGCCTTCCTTGGTCTTGTTAATTACTATTCACGTTTCATTCCTAGGATATCCACTATTTTAACCCCAATGTATCAGTTGTTAAGAAAGGATACCGATTTTGTATTTAATTTAGCATGTAAGAAGGCACTACAAGAGATTAAGCAAAAGTTAATCTCTGCTGAAGTTTTTAGCGCATTATGATCCTGCATTACCACTAGTGGTAGCCAGTGATGCTAGTCCATATGGCATTGCATCAGTTTTGAGTCAGATTCAATACGACGGTACAGAAAGACCTATATCATTCGCAAGTAGAGTGTTAAATAGCGCTGAGAAAAACTATTCACAAATAGATAAGGAAGCATTAAGCCATTGTATTTGGTGTTAAGAAATTTAGTCAATATTTATATGGTACACAGTTTTTGTTAAAGACTGATCATAAGCCTTTAGTGGCTATTTTTTGGACCAAAGAAAGGGTTACCTGCTTTCGCCAGCCAGTAGGTTACAACGATACGCTTTGTTTTTAAGTGGTTTCCAATATGAGATTGTGTATGTTTAAGTCCCAAAACCATGGCAATGCCGATGGTTTATCTAGATTACCTGTAAATAGTGAGATTAAAGATGAAATCTCGGATGATGACCTTAATATTAATGTCATAGGTACCTATTTGCAGTGTTTAGCTGAAAATGACATACCATTAAGCTATGTAGACATAAAAAAGAGAATCAATGGTAGATAGTGAAATCAAAAAAGGTAATATCCTATGTAGAATTAGGTTGGCCTATTGTAACTGAACCAGATCTAAAAGCCATTTGAAAATTAGACAGTCGGAATTAACCTTGGAGCAAGGAATCCTAATGTGGGGGTACAGGGTTGGTAATACCTAAAAGGTTCAGAATAAACATTCTGAACGAAATTGCATACTTCACACATAGGTATTGTTCGCATGAAGGCATTAGCCCGTGCATATGTATGGTGGCCTAATATCGACCGGGACATAGAACAACTAGCTAACAGCTGTGCAGCCTGTTTGGAGGAACGAGCAAAACCGCCCAAGGCTTTACCTGCATCATTGGAATGTTCCGGAACGAGTTTGGTCTCGAATTCATATTGATTTTTTTGGACCTTTTCAGTCCAAGTTATTTTTGGTGGTAAAAGATGCGTACTCTAAGTGGCCAGAGGTGTTGCCCGTTGCTTCAACGGGCAGCTGTTCACACGATTGTGAAATTAAGGGAATTATTTAGTAGGTATGGTATTGTAGACCACATAGTGTCCGACAACGGACCACCTTTTACCAGTCCAACGAACTATACTACTGGAAACGCGCGCTGTCCATAAGCCCTTGTACTATGTTTTCCGGGCACACACAGCCGTGTTGCTGCGGGAGTATCCATAGACTTGCAGGCGCTCGGATGGGGGCCAAGAACTCAACCGCACTAATCGACTACACAGGTAACCCGCTTTTACATGTCACAACATGAACTTTTCATGTCACAACACGAACTCATCATTGGACATTACTTTACTTCAGTCTGTTCTCAACGTCTGCTACGAGAAGGTCAATTGTTTATTTTTAATCGTTTTAAAGTCAATTATTATTTTAATCGTTTTAATAGGTGTTTAAGAGTTTACAAATTTGTTTTATATTCGAGATGCTTTTTAAACAATGGTAAAGAGTTGTGCTGCGTACAACTGTACTTCGAGATGGAGTAAAGGCTGCAACACTTCTTTTCACAAGTAAGGACTTAACATTTTTAACCATAGTAAATACATTTAGCAATTATAAATTGTAACATGATATGTTGTATTTTATACTTGTTTCATAAACTTGCAAGATTATTAGGACCTAACAGAAAATAGTTTCAGTAAGTACGACTGTTGATGGTATATAAAATAAATAATTATGTGTAAGATGGATTATCCGCTAGTCAAAAATATATTTTTTATATTTTTAAAACTATAATTTGATATTTCTGTAAACAATTTAAAAATCCAATTACTCAAGAGAGTTGTTCCAAGTTAGCCTATCTATTCTTAAAGTAGATTTTAGCCTTTTTACACTATGCACCAAATTCCAATCCAGTACGAAACTAAAACATTTGTTTTATGTACTTCAGAATTATTGTTATGTTTTGATTTTTTCCAGTAAATTATACAGACTTTTTATGTTTTTAGCTTTCCGTTGGATGATGACAAAACTTTTAAAAAAATGGATTATTGCATTGAAAATGAAAGAAATTCAAACCAACAAAACATACTGTTCTGTGTGGTAAACATTTCAAAGAAGACGATTTTCATTTAGTTTTACCAAACACAACTAAGAAAAGACTAAAAAAATGAAGCAATTCCGACATTGTTTGAACTTTCCATCAAAATATCCAAACCACCGCCAAAAAAAACAGAGGAGGGTTGTCATCAAAAAGAAGTTACCCGTACCTATTCAGCCACCTAGTGCAGATCTTCGATTTGAAGCCAACACGTCTATGTCATCGGTAAGTTTAACATAATTATTTGTGTTGTCAGAATCAAAAAGCATAATGTGTAATATGATAAACATAAATTTTTAAAAGAACGTAAAAACTACTTTGCTCCCCTGCACAGTGTTAAAAAACATAAAATCATTATATTAAATTGTTATTATTCTATTAATACTATTGTAAGTATTTTTTATTTGATATAAAACTATAAACAAATTTTAAAGGCCAGCCTTGTTGCCGCAAACCTCAGTTATAATGTTCTATTGTTTTTATTGTCTGCAATTTTGCTGCGATAGGGCTATATTCAACGCAGGTTAATCTAACAGCATTTTTGTTGTATTTTTTTGAGGTTCTGCTGCTTGCCGTTGGAACACGACCAGTCAGTTTCCACACCAAACGAGCAAAAATCAACAGTTGGCCTTACATTCAAACACCGGTAAGCTGTAGTATAGTTCGTTGGTAGACATAGACACGGACATCACGTAAAAGGTTTTTTTTAGAGGATGCGGCTAGATAAAAAATGTTCTCATGAATTGGAGTGGGGTTCTTATACAAATGTTTTTTTTTAATAAGTTTGGGTTAATAATTTTAATAAATTCACGAATGATAATTACGATAATTTTAATTGTTGTAATTAATTCAATGCTAATGATTCTAGGATAAGCGGAAAACTGCATCACCATCCACATCTCTATCTCCCCAGAAAAGTGCTATTGCGCCGGAAGGTTTTTAAAGCTCTAAAGCAAAAATTAAAAAGAAGGGACTGTAAATTAAGGTCAATGAAAGAATTGATTTCAAATTTGAAAAACAAATTTTAAAGCACCAGATTCGTTAATCGGAAATTGTAGAAAACAACTTTACAGGGTTGCCTTTCGAGTTATTGTTGAGTAGCCTGAAAAACAAAGGAAAAAGTAAAAAACAAAACATACTTTCACTGAAAGTGTTAAGGAGTTTGCCTTAACACTATATTTTTATTCACCAAAAGCTTATAGATACTTGCGGGCTTCAAATTTAATTTTACCACATCCTGCCACATTAAGAAAATGGATTTCAAAATTTAATTGTTGTCCAGGGTTTTTGGAGGAGGGTATTCATTGTATTTAAGACATAATATTAAGGAAACAGGAGCACCTAAGGAAATGTAAGTTTGGTATTCGATTCCATGAGCATTAGAAAGCAGATAGTTTATTACGAGCAACTAGGGAAAAAATGTAGGATATGTAGATGTTGGAGGATTCAAAATAGACAACAACGAGGAGATTGCTACAGAAGCTTTAGTATTTCAAATTGTTTCTTTGAGAGGCCACTTTAAATGTATCGTAGGGTATTTTTATGTAAATTAAAACTTCATCAGTTTTTCTGTCGCAGCTAATTAAAGTGGCTATAGTTAAACTAAGTGAAGTGGGCGTTAATGTACAGAGCGTGACCTTTGACGGAACCAGCACGAATCTTAGCGCATTGAAACATTTAGGTTGTAAGTTCCCTGAAGCGCCATTTTTCAAACTCGATACTATGAATTACGATATTTGTGCCATTTTGGATCCTCCACACATGTTTAAAACTAGCAAGAAATGCACTAGCGGACATAAAGGTTATAGACTCCGAGTCAGGGAGAATTTGTTTTTAAGTATATAGAGGATCTTAATAATTTACAGAACAAGCTAGGTCTGAAAATGTGTAACAAATTATCAGACAAACATGTTTTCTACAAAAAAATAGAAAAATGAATGTAAAGGTAAGCTGCACAGACTATTAGTTCCAGCGTAGCAGACGCTTTACAATATTTGAACATTAAAGAACATCCACAGTTCTCAGATTCAGATTGTCTAGCAACTGTAGAATTTTTAAGAATAGTTGACAATCTTTTCGATTTTATGAACAGTAGGGATCCATTTGGAAGAGGCTACAAGGGCCCGATGAAACTAGAAAACAAAAGCAAATGATGAATTTAATGCTTAAAAAAAGCAGACAACTATTTGTCAAAACTTAAAATTGGAGGACAATCAATTTTAAATCATGCAAGGAAGACGTTCGCTTTAGGTTTTCTAAGTAATATTAAGAGTTTTTGTATTTTAAGAGACAGATTGTTAGTTTTAGAGGATTTTAAATACTTGTTGTCATACAAATTTAGTCAAGACCACCTGGAATTATTTTTCTCCTGTATTAGAAGTAGGGGTGGGGAATAATGACAATCCTAATACAAAACAGTTTACTTGGGCAGTAAGGCAACTAATGTTTAGGAACAGTGTCATGGGCATCTGAAAATTCCAACTGTCTTGAGTTTGACCCCAAACTCACACTTAGGCCTTCTTGAGTTAGGCCATGGTTTATGTGTTGTAGATGACATAGATGACGAGAGTGAAATTGAGAGCGCCATATGTGTAATGGAAAATTATGATGACTCTAGTTTTAAGGATGAAATCTTGTATTATATCTGTGGAGTCATTGTTAGACGAATGGAGAAACAAATCAAATGTTAAAGATTGTTGTTATGTACTCCATGCTAATGATTCTGATCTTAGGAACATATACACGCCTTACTGATTTTAAATCTAAGGGCAAATTAATCAGATCAAGTGAGGATGTATTAAAGGTTGTTAAATATGCCTATTTGCTCAAGCTATCTGAGACTAATTTGACTACTGTTAAATTTAACAATGAGAGTTTGTAACCATTTAACAGGTAGTGTATTCAAAGGACATTTAAGTAAACGATGAATTTACTGGAAGCCATGAATTATTGTTAATAAAATATGTAACTCAATTGTTTTTGAAAATAATATCTCATCACATTGCAAAACAAAAAACCTTGCATGTGACGAAGAAATCTAACTTGGGCATAAGACAAAAACTTAATAAAATGATTTTGTTTTCCAACACTTAGACTAAGTTTATCATGTTTGTGAATTGTTTGTGACATGAATTGAAATATACCACAAGTAATAAGAAAACATGTAGCCTACTATTTTACCTAGGACTATATCTGGTTTCCTGTTGTGTTAGTTACTGTCGTAGCCTACGGTAATTTGATAACGATTACAGGTTATTGTTTATAGTAATTTAAACATACACTCTCAAATGCTTAAGAAAAAACGCTGTTGTAACAACAGATGTTAGAAAATTATGTTGTAAAATTTAATCATATTAGAGGCTACAGGGCGATTTAAAAATGCCGCGAAAGCAAAAACTGCATAGCCTGCTTGTACGCGGAGCGTGTTCTTGCCCACTCCGAGCGCCTGCAAAACGTCAGACGCAACCCCGGATTTCGGCCCGGTTCTGTAGCCCAGCGCGCGTTCCAGTAGTATAGTTCGTTGTTACCAGTCAAGAGTTTTTAAAGAATTTTTTTGATGTCAAATGGTATCAAACACACGTTTTTCCACCACCATACCACCCAGAAAACCAATGGTTTGGCAGAACGGTCAGTCAGAACTATTTAAAAATAAATTGAAAAACAGCTCTTCATAATTCCAAGGATTTAGAATTAGCTTTGAGTAACTTCCTGTTCACGTATATAGAAATACAGTGCATTCTACTACCAATCTATCGCCAGCTCAATTAATGTTGGGCAGATCGCTAAAGTCTAGGTTAGATTTAATTCGCCCAAATGTTAAAGCAATAATGTCAGATAATCAAGAAAAAACAACGATTGTACTATAGGGGTAGTAAAACTAGACAGTTAGCTATTGGGACAACCAATCATAGCCAGAGATTACAGAGGTAGAAATAAGTGGATACCAGGTGTGGTAGTTTTCACGATTAGGACCAGTCACGTATTTAGTTGAACTGAATACGGGCATGAGGTGGAAACGACATATCGACCAGTTGGTAGGTTTACAGTGTAGTCCGGAAATGTCTGAGTTGACAACAATGCCTAGGACTCCCAGACGCAAGCGTGGCAACAGAGCACACGCAGGAAACGATCGATATACAGTCGCGGGACAGAGCGAGCGCAAGGTCGCCAGTACTTTTAGCAACGACCTTGCCCCCCTCTCCGCAAAACCATAAACAATAACAGGAAACGCTCAGGGGCAAAGCCCCAGCCCACGTACAAATGTAAAACAATAACAGTTCCAGCGTTTCACCCAAACAAATGACACCTGTTAGACGATACCCACTAAGGGATCGTAAACCTTTAGTCAAAATGGACTTGTAAATACAACCCAAATTGTGACTTGTATATAATTAATATTGTTTTAAGCATTATTATTATCGATTTGTTAATTGTGTTCATTCAATGTGTTATTAATTGCTTATATTCTGATTTATTGGTTTTGATTGAAGTGTTTTGTGATTTGTGTTAAATGATTATATTGAGTTTGTATTTTGTTCTCTATAATCTATACTTACAAAAATAAAAAGAGTTATAATGTCAATTTTCTTATTCATTGTAATTGATTTAAAATTGGAGAATTGTTTTTAAAAACAAATTGTAATTGATAAATTTCTAAAATTGTAGGGGACTTATGTATTTAAGGGGGAGGATTGTAGTGTATTTAGTGTGAGAAGTACTAAGTTGGTAGGTATCCATAGTGATATTTAATGTCTGCACCAGCGATGTTGGCAGTATGTATTGTCAGGCGATGTGTAACATACGATGTGGTCTAAAAAGAATAAAGGAATGCTCATAGGCTGCTCTCCTGTGACGTCACATCACGCCACTACCCTACAACCAAACGGTCCAAGCTGGCCAGCCAGCAGTCCACCCGGAGTCCACCACCAGACACCGTCATGTAACCTCCGCGTCCCGTCCGTTCCTTTACGAGCGGTCCTAGAGCAATGTTACTCTAAATGTGTAGTTTAATTATTCTTCCCGACCCATAGAGAGTACAGTGTCGACCCGCATACATTACAGATATGTAAAAATTATGTAAGTTTGATTTTATTTTGAAAATTCCACGTACTGAGTACTAAATGAACTTAATAACGAAATATATTTTACAGTGATTCGTTTCCTTATATTAGCTACGAGATTAGAGGAATAATACAGCAATATTTTATAAGTATAGAGAGTTGAATATCACATATATATTACAATAAAATGAATTAAACACATATTTTAAAATTTGGCTTTTAAATATTTCAAATCAAGTTTGGAATTAAACTAAAAATAATAATTGGGATGAAGAAAATTTTACTGCTGATTTTATAAAAACTGAATTATTAAGTGTACTAGTAAGTTATAAGAATTTCCAGGCATCTTGCATTTGGACATTATTAAAAGTTTTGTAAACTGTGGAGCGTGGTTTCCATGGAACAGGGAAAATTGGTGTTGAAAAACATTTTCAACAACTCTTGTCAACCTGTGTAAGGTTATAGATAACACACATACATCGTAAAAGGGTTCCAGTTTCTAAACGTTGGTTGCGATGATATAGAGTGCTTTAAAACATGGAAACATCATAATAAAGTAAATAAATACGGATGACGTTTATAGTATGACGTGTGAATGAAACGTATATAAGGAACAAATTATTATTTAATTATTTATTACAATACTCAAATTCATGGTGATGACATGAACATTTTTGTCATTCTCATTGTATAAAAGTAAATTGTAGGTGAGGGTTGTGTGAAAATTAAAAACTTGTACACGTTGTAAAATGAATGGACTTACTAACACAAAATCACAACAAATTACGATGCAAACTATTTCATATAAATATGAAATTTTGGGAGAAATCAAATGTGGACGAGAGTACATACTGACGCGATTTTATCTTATAGTTTCCAATACAGTCGTCATTTTCGACTCTTGCTTCCTCTTTGTGATCCTACGAAACAATTTAATTGTGCCACAGCGCTCTGTCTAGTCCATATTGATTAGCAGGGCCGGATGAGCTCAGTGCTCTAGCCCGAGTTAAACACGTGTTAGTGATGTATGATCTGTTCTGTCTGTTCCGATGTTGAATGCAAGACAATGTATCTGACGTATAACAATGTGGAAACCCCCACTTTTAAATGTACCCTACCACTGAACTGATGTTTAAATATATCAAATTTGGTAATAATTAGCTGAATGTTAGTAAAGCCTATAAGGCTAGAAAATGTTGGGATGTATACAAGTCTGTCTATCAATTTGTCCTATCCGTCTGTCTATCTCGTGTTCTGTCCAGAGAACAAGAATTGCAGGGAAAATAAAGTCGTTAAAAACACTGATCCCAATTGGATAAGGTAATAACAAGTACTATACAAACACATGCAGCCCAAATATCCAAATACACAACTGTGATGATTTTGTTTTCGTTTTATATCAGTATATAATCAATGTAGATTACTATTGATTTTATACTGATATGAAACCAAATTTAAATAACAAAATTTTAAATATATTATATAAAAACTTTACTTCTTTACCATTAAAAGTTTTGTCTTAAACTTAATATCTACATAGACGGAGAAATCGTACTATAATAATTAATGTTAATAAGCAACAATACGATATGCTGACAGTAATAACTCAGTAGTCTAAGTATGTTTCTCTTTTCTATGTTGAATAATGTAAAGATTACTTTTTATGTATGATTGTCTATTTGCATAGGCCGCAGTATATGGAGCCTATTTATAAGAATGCAATGATCTTTTGATTTGAAGTTACCGAGTGGTATATGGCATACTCGTACCTTGAAAATTAAACAAGTATATGCAAATAAATATATGTTTTAAAACGTCTTTTCAACTTTTACAAACAGTTTTTGTATATGAGGGACTAATACACCACTGATCTGTTTAGTGGACTAATCAGGGTTTTCTTTTCTACAAAAACAATTAGCCTACATTATTAAAAATTAAGCCCTAATCTCACTTTTTACCTCAAAACTTTTCTTCTACAGAAATGTGCACTAAGATTATATAAATTAATATATAAGAGTTTGTGTATGTGCATAATTTCGGTTTCTTATACGTTCCTTACTTTTAAAATAAAGCGAGACAGGATTTTTGCCAGTTGCGTACTGTAATTATTCAGAAAATATTCAATATAACAGTGACAGCAACACAACAAATTCCTTAAATGAATAAAATACAGTTTGCTTATATTAGCTTACTATTACTACTCTGAATTACCAAAACAATGTTAGAAAATATAGAGCTAAAACTCTTAGATCACAGACTGTTGACGCTCTTTTCCCGAGTAGAGGAAATTGGATGTCAAAACGCAGTTATCTGCCACACTACTCCCCGTTTTATGGGACCCTTTACTGTCCTGAACATCTCTAATTGTATACTGTTTTTAGAGTACAGTGTTTTAAAACAGTTCAGTATATTATAATTTTATTGAAATATAGAAAAACTCTAGATTTTTTTTTATAAAATATTGGAACTTAAATACAGGATCCTCAAATTCTCTTATACAATTTCAATAATTTTCAATAAATATTTAATCACAGAAAATAGTTTTTTCTCCGCCACTTAAAACCAGTATCTCTTGCGTTCCTGGTGAGCATTGCTACCACTACACCACAGAGCCATTTCTGTGACATATACAAACAAATGTTAAAACCACTATTGCAATTGGTGTATATAGTAATAGCCTAATTACATATCAATGAAATTTAATCACATAAAGTAATAGTTCTGACAGGGACTCTTCAATATTGTATGTAGTATAGTATATATGTGTGTGTGTGTGTGTGTGTGTGTGTGTGTGTGTCCCTGTGTGTGATGTGTGTGTGTGTGGGTGTGTGTGTGTGTGTGGTGTGTGTGTGTGTGTGTGTGTGTGTGTGTGTGTGTGTTGTGG
>NW_025785552.1:0-20667 GCF_021130785.1 Homalodisca vitripennis
TTATTTTTAACTATAAACAAACAATACTTATTTACTGAGAATCTTAAAAAGTAAGACCAACCTATAACAAAATTCAGTACATGAACACTCCTCTCTACACACAGGCCAAATTGGTCCTGACTGCAGTGAGGTAATTCCTGGAGTTCAATTGTGTTAAATTCATTATGTAAATTTCAATGGTTAATACAATTTTGTTTGATTTTTTTTTTTTTTTATTTAAATTGAAAGTACAGTACTGGTACAAGAAAAATAACTGACACATAATAAAGCGTAAATGACTGGCCAGAGCATACAACAAACACAACGATTTTACCCTTAAAAATAATTCGAAGGAATCCCTTTCATATGGTCCATTTTTTTTTTAATGTGGTACTTAGGGCAACTGGGAATGCAAGATTAATGAATGCGTAAATGTAATCTTATTATAGTATTGTAAGTATGTACATAGTTTACATTAATTATAGATTGTTTTTTTTTTTAAAGCTAAGATCTTTTATTTAACATAGTACAATGTAAATAAATAGATTTATTTTTAGTTATATATGTTAGTTTAATTTTTTACGAGATTAAGTGGTAGAGAGGACTTTATAGTCCTAACTTCGCCTCTAATAAAGAACATTTTTCATTTCACGGATCCTCAAACGTCCACTATTAACATCAGGTGTTTGTACGAGCTCATTATCATAATGATGGCGCTACGGTGTTGAGCTCCCTAACGCAAATAACGTTCTCGTTAAACAACAATTTGTAATGACTCATTTCATACATCCCATCTCACATTCATTTCAATACTTAGGCCTAATTTAATTTATAAATGTATTAGTAATAATAATTAAGGAATAATTATTTATAAATTGTCTCAAATTTAACTACAAACAATAATAAATACGAAATCAAATATTAATCAAAATCCACCTTATTACATATAAAACTCAAAAGTTATAAAGTGAACTAAAGTCAGTGATACAGTGTGCAGGGATGATTGTTGAAGAGTGAAGAGAGCAGAGATTTGAAAGGTGAAGAGGAGAGAGGGATCTGGAAAAAGTGAAGCAAGATTATTATTTTAAATAAAGAAACTGGTTACATTTATTCAGCAGTATTTGAAAGGTTACTTTATTAAATTCTTATTAGCACTGAAGTACAAAGAAGCAGAAGACTGACATTGGGTGAGAAAATTCCTTTTAAGTTTAATAGTGATTCATTGGAAGAACATAAAACCCAGGAACATTCAATTTGGTTATATAATTCAAAATTAATAGAATTAAATTTTAACAAAATTAATTTTTCAAAATTACAATATCTTTTATTAAAAAAATACCCAATATTTCTATTTCATTAAGCCAGCAACGACCACCCTGCCCTAAAAAAATTAAGAATTGTATTTAAAAATTTACCATTATTGTATCCTCCATCTTGTTTCAAAATTCAAACTTGTATGTCAATTAATTTATCATCATTAAAGTTCACATTTATATCATACTGAGTTATTTGTTATTTCTAACTATAATCAGAATACAAATTAAGTTTAACCATTTTAATTTAAAGTGTATAATAATGAGTAATAAGTATATTACAAATTACACAATAACGTAACAGAATGTAAGGTATAGATAGTATAATAAACACTTGGTCGGGGCGGCACATGTGAGATACCAAATAGCCTAAGGCCAAAACTAAACTGACGATGAAACTTAAGTATACTTGGCCACTAAACAGTTGATTTTAAACTTTGGCCTCCTAACGCTTAAAATCAACTTTCTACAATCAACAATAAAAATGTATGGTCCTAGACACAAAGTGTACTGTGCAATTTGCCTTCCACCATTCATTGGTGGACCCGACGCGTATTTTTACAAAAACTGTTACAGAAACAATGTAGAGTGCGCCACACAACGTGTCGCGCAACAGGGTTTGCTTACGGTCCAAGGCTAAATGCTAAATTTCAAGTCTATAGCTCATTATATTATTGACAGATAGACAATCACAACAACAAAGAAATTTTTTACACCACTCGGCAATAAAAGAGAAATTGTGTCTGCCTACTGAGTGATAGCCTTCGCTGACGCTCAAACCAAATCCAACGGTTGGACAAGCAACATCTCGTTCTTGTCTGTTGTAGAAATAAAATGTCATGCAAAATTTTCAAGTCTGGATATGAAAGTTTTCTCAAGATATTGTCACGTGATACATTCACGTTTTGGATCAAAGAAAAAACGCACGATATCCAAGTCCATTCAGAACTGTCCCAGATAGCTGCGGGATATCCACAACGTCTATCCAACGACATTCTCGGATATTCACATTCAACTTTCCCACGACGTAACTTCGTGACTGACAACAGAGGGCAGATTATTTTGTTATTCATTCTCAATATGTGTCACTTACTTTCATTGTTATTTTTGTTGGTCCATTTTGAAAAACGCAGCGCCCATTGCCTACTGGCATTATCACGTATAATATCCCAAAAGTGCAATCGTAGTGAAATTCTGCAGGCACTTCATAATTTTGCCAACAAAAGAAAATTTTTTTTGTTTTTTTTTGTATACCAATCAAGAGCCGGCTGTATTGCTGACCATCGTGGTTGAGTCCGAGAACCTTATTAATACTATGTCCTCATTTCAAAGGCATGGACACACAGCTATGCAAATGGCTTTGTGTAGAGCCAACAGTATAATTGTTCATATCACTGAGCATTTTTCAACGCTAATCATCCAACCCAGAAGTTTGGATTATTTAACAGATAAATTAATCGTGCTAAACACATATCACATATAATAACTGTATTGCAAAGATGATATTATACCAGCCAATTACATAATAATGGATACACTACTACACAGATTGATACAGCATTTGAAGAACAAATTATGAACGTAAGATGTTAGAATTTGCCAAAATTGAATCCAAATCAAAATTAAAGTTACAAACTAGCCTATCCGCCTTACATTTAAGTAACGATACATAAAATAGGTACGATATTAGAAAAATACATTTGTATTGAAGTCCAGTGTTGTCTGAACTTTTTTTAGAGAGAGGCGATAAAGGGACATGATTTTCGCTGTCCAGGCCTGAAGGGTATGAAAATTATACGTAACTGTAGCTTATTCCGTACTGGAAAAAGCAAAATGTGTGATATTTACACGAGTTAATGAACACATTAGACAGACAACACGTCTGAATACGAAAAAATCGGCCATAGGCGAATTCAGATACACAACCAAAAATACAATAGAGAACAAAGATACTTGCGAAATGTCCACATTAGTATCTAAATCATAACAAAGAAAAGTCCTAAAAGTAACAAATAAAATTAGTTCAACAAAGAAGTAACATCAAATTAAAAAAACGTTGGCAGCCTATGATAAATAAGATCAATTGACCAATCACGATGTAGCTCCGCCCACTTACATAAGCGGATAGGTACTATTGGCAATTTTAGTTAACAATTTGTTGACTGTAGAGATGCCTATCCACAGAAGGGTTGGAATGTTTTTAACATTTTAAATTGTAATATCGAATTTCAACGCAGTGTGCACTAGAAAACGCAAATGATAAAGATAACAAGTATGCCATGACCAAAAATAAATTACAAACATACCTTATAATTTAACAATGGTATTTACGGAGAGAAAACGGTAAAGGGTCGTAACCGTTACAGCTACAATCTTAAAAAGTAGTGCAATTAGTTTCTGGTAAGGAAACTAATTTTATGTCTTGAAGACAGGAAAATTATAAAAATGCTTCTGATCAATTCATGGTGAAATTCATATGAATAATTCATAACGCGTATGAGTATTCAAATGAATAACGACTTGTATTAAACATGTGTTGGGTTGGTGTGTGCATTATTACATGTTTTGTATATGAAAAGCATGTTATTTTCCTTCATCCATCCTGTCATTTACATATTGTAGAAATCATATGTTCTGCCTTTTATGGGCTTGATTTAAAAATGCTACCAATTACTGTTTAAAATGTCTACAACTCCTCGTCAAATCAATGAACATTTCAAACTTTTCCTATCTTTTGAGAGGACATATTTAAGGACTAAGGCCAAAAACTGATTTTAAACTACTTTAAAAAGTCAATCAACCGAAAACCGGTTGTACCACATTCATGGGCCATCAAACAAAAATAGCCGCGAGAGTTTCTTGAAAAAAGTACTATGCCATGCGCAATATGATGACGCACATTTTCATGCCGATATAAGCTTATCCGATGTACCTGCAATCCTTACTTGGGAACGGTCTATAATATATCCACCACTAGCCTTTAACGAGATGATTTCAACGCGTAATATGTATGACGTATTATCATTATTACCATATCCATAAATGCATAACGATATTGTGAATGGTCTAATGATAAATTTATCATCTTATGTATGAATGAGAGTTCGATGTAGCATGTGTGTCAAAATTATTAGATACTTGACGTTTGCTATACAAATGTACTATTTGTCTCCGCAATAAATACTTGACTAATGACTAATGACTATTGACTATCTTTTGACACGTACATTACGTTTGGCAGAAAACCAAACAACTGAAGATAATTATTTAACTCTGTACCCAAAAGTTTGGATTATTTTTCGATTGTAAGACGATTATTGCATGTAATGAGTAATTGTTAGTTTAATTACAGACTATTTCATTTACAAGGCTTGATATTGGTACGATTGTAACGGGGTTTCTTCTACGCACTTGACCCATCTTACTAATGAATTTTGGTTTCCTGAAGCAACCTGTATACAATCTTATTAAAAAGAACGTTTGAGGAATTCACAAAACAAGTGTTGGTAAAAAACAGTTTTTCGTTCAATTTCGGTGTTATAACTTCCAACGCTTTTATGTAATTAATCGTTTGTTTTTCATATTTTTACGCAAATAATTATGATTTAGGGAAACTGTCCTAGTACAGCAGTTTGAAAAAATTATATAAAAACATAGGTTAGTAAATTTTAGCCGTGTTATTGCTTAACGAAACTAGTGCTACTGTAACTCTACATTTAAACATTCTAAACTGCCCCCAAAAAGCCCATTTTGGGGAAATTTTTCGCTTTTGTTCCTTAGAGGGGCGTCCTTGAGTTTAATTTTTCTATCATTGTCCATTAAAGGTTAAAAAGGATCTAGCCATGCTTTTAACTTAATTAGTTTCAATTAGCTGCAATGTTTTACTGGGATTAGATATAAAGCTCAATTTCAACTGTTCTTTTTTTTATCAAGACCTTTCAAAAATAAGTTGTCGCTTAATGGGTCTTTACATTTAAAAAGTTTGAGACCCCCCCCCCCCCCCAAAAAAAAATCCCATTCTGGAGAAATGGGCAAAGTTGTAAGAGTGACAAAAAAGTTCAATTTTATTTCCTACAAAGGTGTCCCGAGTTCCATCCCGCCATCTTTATCCATCAAAAACTGAACAAAGTGTATCCATACTTTTAACTCACACTGTATACAACATAAATAGGGCAAAAGATGCAAATTTAACTCTTTTTGACTTTTTAAATGCCTTAAAAAAAATAAAACACAAGTTTACCAGCCAGTACATAATTACAACAGCTAGGTCATTTAACTTTTGATCAAGATTCACCTGTGCTTTTAAAGAAGTCAGGTATGTAGGGCCCATAATATTTGGTCGGAAAAGTCACATTTTCGACGTCATACTCCAGCGTTTCACCATCTTAAGAAAAGTACGAAATCGATAAAAATAGCAAATTTTGAAATATAGTTACTACCATCTCTGATTTCGTAAGTAAACACCTGGACAGACTATCCAGTTGACCCGAGCTTTGATGTTACTCTACGCAATGATGTAAGCTGTATTTCATTTTGTAGTCAAACTTTTGTTACAATACAAGACCCAGATGTGTCTCCTAGTCTTGCTGTAATAAATACAATATCATGTACGGCGAGGGAGGATAAAATGAGGCACGACAGACAGACGGAATGTCCACGTGAAAACAATTGTTCACAAGTCATCAAACAGTAACCAAACGAGTTTCTTATGGACAGACTGTCAGTGGTATCGAAGCCACACATCCATGTTTATGTTCACGAAATAAACACACGGCTTAATTTGCCACAATCGATTACTTTCAACTGTATTAATGACCAAAGCTAAAATACACAAACCCCTTCTTATCCCATTTTATATTTACTTCATTCAGGTATGGTCAGTCAGGCCGACATTCCCAACACTGAAAGTATGATTGTTAATCCAGAGCTCGAGTGAGACAATTATATAAATACTTAGCATCATTATTATGCATAAAATACGATTTTCGGAGGGGATAACGGGTATTATTCTATATTTAGAACTAATACTAACAACTTAATTACATTTAGAAAACACAAACCAATACCTAAAACTTCTATTTTTGTGAGGTCTTTTCGATATCAAACGTTTTGTGTGTTCTAAATATAATTAGGTTAATAGTAGCCAATACAAGCTTAATCTTTAACATTTAATACTAACAAATTTAAAATACACATAGTGCATATAAGTTACGTACACACAGTAGGCCTACGAACAAATCATGTTTCCTTCACAACCCTTCCATTGTCAAAAACCAACTTCACACAAAGAACAACAGTACATATAGTTTTGCTAAACAGAACTAAATATTCATTTTTTAATAAATTTCAAGAATTTCCATCCCAGCGTCCCAACATGTAGCCTACTTTTGCGTCAAATTCATTTACGTTAGAGTTGCAAATTCTTTTACTGTACAACACCCCATGAAAAATTAAAACAATACACCATTTTAAGAACGTGTATAAAGTGGAGAAAAACAATATTCACCCCATGATAAGTATGTGCTATTTTATAAACAGGGCGTCAGTGTCTTGGCGATTTTAGCACTTTTACGATACTGAAGAGTGGTTTATGCATTTTCATGATACTTATCGTTATTGTAAAATTAGATATTTTAACGATCGGCGTGTTCTCGGCAAACATCGACCGGGTCGCTGTCGCACGGCACAAACTCGGTGCAAACTGACACAACCAATGCGTTGTCCAAATCGTCCAGTTTGTAACCAATCTGAACAAGCGAACTGACATTGATGTCCAAAATTACGATGATCGATTTCAATTGTTCGCTTGTTGAAAATTACACGATCGTGTCTAGTTTTACAATCATAGCTGACGTTGTACCGTGTCTGGCAACGTCAGCAACGATGGCGTTGGACTATTTTAAGAGTTAACTACTCCCACATCTCACATCATTGGTAAAAGAAACTCGACTCCGTACCTAACCACGGAGCGTAGAGTGGGCGCCGGGCAACAGGCAGGACGCTGGGGCAGCAGACAGATCTGGAGGTTGGCGAGAGGCAGCATCCGCTGGCGCGAGCGACACCGCGTACATCGTGGGGCGGCGAGGGAGGCGGGGGCGGCCCCGAGGGCCTGGCACCACAACCGCCTCCAGGCACCGTCGCCGGGGTCGGACACCTTGACCACGGAAGAAGACATAATCTATTGGAAGACGAGGATATAGGCACTGTGTGTGGAAGACTTGGCGAGTCAGAGTCGACTGACGCGGTCGCCGCACGGCGGGGGGATGCTGACGCGCGGACGCAGGCGCTGACGCATTGATCTCTCCCCTCGGATGCAGCAGGGGGGGGACTGCCATTAATTCGGGGGGACGACAATCTCGGCTCCGTCCCTAAACACTTCTTTGTTCGCCGCTAGTCTCACAGCAGCTCGTCGCAATCTACTCAGACCTAGACATCACCAAGAGACTCTTACGCTACTTTCCGCTTCAACAACATCGATTCTTATCAAACACGTTTAGATTGAATCAAAATAATTTGGTTATATGAACATAGAGAAGGAGGATATTTCCAGACATGTGCTTTCATTCATTGATACAAGAAATCAGTAACACTACGTTTCGAGATCTACAATCTGATCCCTTCTTCAGGTGGATAACTAACCTGACACATAACTATAATCCAGATTAAAAACAAAAAATCGTATCAGACCGTTGTGCACGCATATAAACACCATACCGCTATAACTTGAACACTCATTTATTAAAAACAAAACGCTAATTGTGAAACCTAACCAAAGAATACAGGTCACAATAACTCTGCACTATAAAAACAAACCAGAAACCGGAAAAAGTTCAAAATCGCACATAATTATCGGTCCGAAAATCATGGTACGCAGAAATCTCATTTTATCATAAGACTAGCTGTTTCCCGCGTCTTCGCATGCCTTTCGTAATCTTTGCCCGTATGTGAGCACTTCTGGTTCAAGTGAATTACATTTCGAACGCCGATGTAGATTTTACCTTGTTGCCACTACCAAGAAAATCCGTCAAAAGTTCATTTTTATAGCCATTATACACGTACATGTACTTTATTGTAAAGTGGTCTAACACTCAAGCTTTAAGTTCAACCAGAAAATTTAAAAAACAAATATACATAAAAACTTGGCGCCTTCAAATAGTGTTTCGTTATTTAATATACGTAACTGTCCCGTAATTGCAGTTATAATGTGCAGGTGCTTTAATAACGTTTATATTTTGCAGCGCCGCCTGGTGATAACTTACAACAATGGGCACATAGCATATAAAACCTTCTACGTGGAAAAATACATATACATTCAAATTTTCATAATGACCGTTAAAGTAGTTTTCTGAGTTTATAAAGGACATACAGACAAACATTAATATATATATATATATATATATATATATATATATATATATATATATATTATATATATATATATAATTAATGGACAACCGATCAGTCAACCACCGATCGAAATTAGGCCGCTTTGGTTGCCAGTGTTGAAACTAAACTAACAAATAAACAAAAACAACATCAAAAATATTAAGAGTTTTCTAATATACTAATGCGTAGTAATAGTATGGTTTTGAGAATTTCGTCTAGAAGTAGCCAATAACGAAAGAGTCCCAATCCCGTATCCTAATTTCCCGCCATATGTCGTGACGATGGCCATTTATTTACTACTGGCCTCTGGTAAATTGTCAGTGGTTGGTCGATCAGTGTAGACCTATTGTTACTTATATTTCTTACTTCAGTTTCAAAAAAAATTATTAGTATTTTCTTTTTATTAAGTGCAAATTATGAAATAGTATTCATGGAGTTAACCCACAACTTATTTGCAGTGATTCCAGACTCATACATGTCACAACACTCAGGTACAGTTTGTTTATTTTAACCTAGATTTGCAGTAAGTGTCAGGTTAGTTTACCCACCTGAGGAAGAGATCAGACTGTAGATTGCGAAACGTCGTGTTACTGATTTCTTGTATTACTCAAGACGGTGGCAAATGTCCGGAAATCCTAAATTATGTATTGGGTTCCAGATAATCCTAACGTTGAACATAATTCATTTCTCGTATTACAAATATATGAATTTCTTAAAACTTACATCTCAATACATTTAATCTTTGACAACACACTGCCTAGAAAATCATATAGATAGTTTTGTAAATTAACAGAGTGTAAAACTTTCTTGTAATACAGTAGTATTTATTTTAAACAAACGACTCTTGCTACGATTAAGACGCAATATGAGGGCGGCGGCGGGCGGAGCCGGAAGTGCACCCAATTAACATAGATGAGTGCTTACAACGGATATTTCCTGGTAATACACAACGCGTTGACTGCCTGCATTTAGAACCGAACCGAATACCTTACACACAGCACGGTCAGGACGACGTTACATTAAATTATATTGTGTAATAAAACTAAAAAAATCTGTTATAAAAAAACGTGTTTTTCTCTAAATTGTGCAGTTTACTTTTTTAGCAATACAGTACCTCTTTTCTGTTATAATGTAATTTTAGGTTCTTTCCACAAGCGAAAACAAATGAAAATGAGGATATGAACATTTAAATCGTATAAAAATAAGAAAAGTATGACACGATAGGACATAGCCACTGGGTATTGCGGGCGAGATTGAATTTACAACGTCACTGTACCAAAAACACGAATTAATTATCCGTGAAATCCATTAAGAACTCGATCGTCAGTTAGACTAGTTTTGTGGGGAGGATCACTATGGAAGATAACAAAAGGGTTAAAACAAATCAAACTATTTAAAATCACTTTCGCAAGTCACTTTTTTTTCCAGCCACACAATTAAATTAATCACACGTAAACAAGTTAACGGCACATCGGCATGGGAGGCCTTCAAATTCGCTTCACAACGGCGGGGCAGCGTCCTAGACCGGGGACCAACTCCTAATAGATCCGATGTTAACCATTTTCAATTTCGACATAGAGGTAGAAAGGATACCGACTCCCAATAGACCGACGATTGACCATTATCAATTTCGACACAGAGGATAGACCGGAGTCCGACTCCCCAATAGACCGATGTTGACCATTATCAATTTCGGTATAGATGTAGACCGGAGAGTCCGACTCCCAAATAGACCGACGTTGACCATTATCAATTTCGACATAGAGGTTAGACCGGAGTCCGACTCCAAATAGACCGACGTTGACCATTATCAATTTCGGCATAGAAGTAGATCGGAGACCGACGTTGACCATTATTAATTTCGGCATAGAGGTAGACCGGAGACTGACTCCCAATAGACCGATGTTTACCATTATCAATTTCGGCATAGAGGTAGACCGGAGACCGACTCCCAATAAACCGACGTTGATCATTATCAATTTCGGCATAGAGGTAGACCGGAGACTGACTCCCAATAGACCGATATTGACCATTATCAATTTCGGCATAGAGGTAGACCGGAGACCGACTTCCCAATAGACCGACGTTGACCATTATCAATTTCGACATAGAGGTAGATCGGAGACCGACGTTGCCATTGTCAATTTCGACATAGAGGTAGACCGGAGTCAGACTCGAAATAGACCGACGTTGACCATTATCAATTTTCGACATAGAGGTAGATCGGAGACCTACGTTGACCATTATCAATTTCGGCATTAGAGGTAGACCGGAGACCGACTCCCGATAGACCGACGGTTGACCATTATCAATTTCGACATAGAGGTAGATCGGAGACCGACGTTGACCATTATCAATTTCGACATAGAGGGTAGATCGGAGACCGACGTTGACCATTATCAATTTCGACATAGAGGTAGACCTGAGTCCGACTCCCAATAGACCGACGTTGACCATTATCAATTTCGACATAGAAGTAGATCGGAGGACCGACGTTGACCATTATCAATTTCGACATAGAGGTAGATCGGGATGACCGACGTTGACCATTACCAATTTCAGCATAGAGGTAGACCGGAGACCGACTCCCAATAGACCGACGTTGACCATTATCAATTTCGACATAGAGGTAGATCGGCGACCGACTCCCATAGACCGACGTTGACCATTATCAATTTCGACATAGAGGTAGATCGGAGACGACGTTGACCATTATCCAATTTCGGCATAGAGGTAGACCGGAGACCGACTCCCAATAGACACGAACGTTTGACCATTATCAATTTCAACATAGAGGTAGATCGGAGACCGACTCCCCAATAGACCGACGTTGACCATTATCAATTTAGACAAGTTTTCGACATAGAGGTAGATCGGAGACCGACGTTGACCATTATTAATTTTCGACATAGAGGTATGATCGTAATCGGACACCGACTCCCCAATAAACCCAACGTTGACCATTATACAATTTCGACATAGAGGTAGACCGGAGACCGAACTTCCCCAATAGACCGATGTTTACCATTATCAATTTCGGCATAGAGGTAGACCACACGTTGACCATTATCAATTTCGGCATAGAGGTAGACCGGAGACCGACTCCCAATAGACCGATGTTGACCATTATCAATTTCGGCATAGAGGTAGACCGGAGTCCGACTCCCAATAGACCGATGTTGACCATTATCAATTTTGGCATAGAGGTAGACCGGAGACCGACTCCCAATAGACCGACGTTGACCATTATCAATTTCGACATAGAGGTAGACCGGAGACCGACTCCCAATAGACCGAACGTTGACCATTATTCAATTTCGACATAGAGGTAGATCGGAGACCGACGTTGACCATTATCAATTTCGACATAGAGGTAGATCGGAGACCGACGTTGACCATTATCAATTTTCGGACATAGAGGTAGACCTGAGTCCGACTCCCAATAGACCGACGTTGACCATTATCAATTTCGACCATAGAGGTAGATCGGAGAGACCGACGTTTGACCATTAATCAATTTCGACATTGAGGTAGACCGGAGGCCGACTCCCAATAGACCGACGTTGACCATTATCAATTTCGACATAGAGGTAGATCGGAGACCGACTCTCAATAGACCGACGTTGACCATTATCAATTTCGACATAGAGGTAGATCGGAGTCCGACTCCCAATAGACCGACGTTGACCATTATCAATTTCGACATAGAGGTAGATCGGGAGACCGACGTTGACCATTATCAATTTCGGCATAGAGGTAGACCGGAGACCGACTCCCAATAGACCGACGTTGGACCATTATCAATTTCAACATAGAGGTAGATCGGAGACCGACTCCCAATAGACCGACGTTGACCATTATCAATTTCGACATAGAGGTAGACCGGAGACCGACTCCAATAGAACCGACGTTGACCATTATCAATTTCGGCCATAGAGGTAGACCGGAGACCGACTCCCAATAGACCGATGTTTACCATTATCAATTTCGGCATAGAGGTAGACACTACGTTGGACCATTATCAATTTCGGCATAGAAGGTAGACCGGAGACCGACTCCCAATAGACCGATGTTGACCATTATCAATTTCGGCATAGTCAAAGTCAAAGTCAAAGTCAAAAGTGTTTATTTGTCAATTAACAATTAACATTGCATGACAATGGTCAATAATTTACAATAATAATAAAAAACAAAAGATAGAAATAACTAAACATCTTATTTGTACATTAGATAATCTCTTACAGAGTAAAACTCTCCATCAATCAAAAAACACACTTAAAGTCTTTTTTCTAAATTTGCTAACAACAGTTTCTGCTTTTATTTCCAGTGGGAGACTATTAAAATAATTTGATTGCTGAAAAATATAACTGTGGTTTTCAAAAAATGAGGTACGGTGTTTTGGTACAGGTATACAGATGGAGTTTCTTAAGTTGTAATGAGTAGGAAAATCAGAGGTAAAAATGTGCATCATTTTTTCTTAAAGAAGGTTAAGGTTTTCAAGTATGTATAGGCTTGGGAATGTAAGAATTTTGTTTGAACGGAAAAAACCCCTGTCATGATTGACTTCTTGCCAGCCCTAATACAATCCTTAAGAGATTTCTTCTGCAAACGAAAGATGTATAGGGTCCCTTTGTGTTTTCAGAGCCCCATATTGGAAGTCCATAAGCAAGAAGTTGGTGGGTAAATGCACCCATAATAGCCAGCCAGAAGAAATTTCAGTACTAGAAAAACTGGAGGAGTCTTACGTAATAAAAAATATGCCGGCTGCATAATTTCCCACACAACCTTTGTCCATGTGAAGGTGAAAGTTCAGGCTTGAGTCCCAAAATCACACCCAAGAAGTTTGTAAATTGGGTGACGAGTTAATAACGGAATCGCCTATAAAATAATGGATGAACTTCCACTATCACCATTCATGGGGTGCTCTAATATTAAAATCCAGGAATGTCGTCTTTATTTGCAGTGTTCACAGTAGGTGAAGTTTTCTTCCATCCATTTGAAAGAAGACAGGCTGCCTCTTGTACAAAAAATTATCATATTCCAGGTTTTCCCTATTTTTTATGTGACATATTGAAAGAATGTGTCGTCCAGCAAATAAGCACAGATTTCCTCCGCCCACACTAGATGAGATGTCATTAACAAATAATAGGAATAAGACTGGGCCAAGGGACAGAACCTTGGGGTTACCCCTGACTTCACTGTTTTTCACAGAGGATACTCGATGACTCAAGCAACCAGAGTGTGGTCAACAAAGGGAATTTCAACTACCTGGCTAGCGCCCCATCAAAATATAAGGAAGTACCACCCAGTCAAATGCGGCACCCCTGAATTCCAAGGTTTTGTAGTTTTGCATAACCAAGAGCCCATGAATTGACAACATCGAACGCATTTTTCGGAATGATCCAAGAAAACACCAAACGAATGCTGACGTTCATCCAATGCAATAGAAAACATGATTGATGAAATCAAAAACGGCCATCAAGTGTCGAGAAGCCACGTCTGAAGCCAAATTGCTTATTCAAAAATGAACATTAATTATGCGACAAAAAAAACGACAATAAACGAACAGATACAGTTTTTTTCCCAAGACTGTTGAAAACGTTGATAGGATAGATATGGGCCTATAGTTTTCGATGTCGATACATATGGGCTTCCCCTTTTTCAGTAGTGGTTTAACTATTGCTTGCTTTAGAATTACATGGAAATACAAATACACCACTCTTTCGAAGGTAGCATTCGCATGTGGGCCAAAGGCCAAGCCAGTGACTCAGCAAACATCCTTCAGAAGGCTAGAAGACAGAATCCCATCAGCTCCTGAGTGTGGGCCCGGGCTTTAAGGATTTTACCACTGCGATTACTTCCCCGAACATCTGTTGGCCACAGGAAAAAGTGAAGGTACAACTGTCCGCATGCGCATGACACACTCGTTGTGGGTCGTCAACATTCCAAGAACCGCCTCCAAGGACGTTCGAACCATCTGGGGTTGAAGATAAAGAATTAATACTGAACTGACATGAGATATACAGTCGGACGTCGACCACTAAGGAACACTTTCATTCTTAAGGAGTAACAGGTAAAATCCTTGGACTTTTGTTGGGGCTGAATGTCCTTTAAAGATGTTCCAAACGGCCCCTGTTATTTGTTCTTGGCCTTTGTGATGTGTTTATAAACCAACCCAGCCTTAGCAGAGCTAAACTCTAGTCCGAAAACCTGTTTCTTAAGAATCACGGAAGATTTTCGCAAGGGATGTCCAGGAACCAAGGTGTTTTCGTCAGAGAATACATAGTGAGTTATCACCTTCTCTTGGAGCTGAAGCAAATCTTTATATGAACACCACCTTCGTAAAGATTTGGTTTTCTGGTATTTTACCTTCTAAGATAGGAGCAATTAAATTAAAACATAATATGAAAAAAGTAGATAGGAAAAGTGAGAACTTGGAGTTCACATCTTGAGGCACTAAGAACATTAGCCCACAGTTTCAATTTGCCAACAAGTGTCCTTAAAACATGGATGCTGTTATCTGAAATTTGACGTTTGAGTATTGTGAACTTAGGAGTATTTATCATAGGAGACACATTAACCTTGAGAATCACCAAACCTGAGCATGGTGGTCCGGAATACTGCCGTTATGAACATTCAACTTGAGTGACCAGCTCACTTGGATTGATGTTCGTAACAGAATGTTGAGTCAAATAAGAGATGACGTAGACAGACCATTAAACTCCCTGGTTATACGATTTTTTTACTGTTATCTTCTAAGCCCAAAGAAGAAGTAATGAGATGAGACAGTTGTCGGGCAGTTTCATTATCAGAACACATGTCAAATATTAAAATCACCAGCAATAAGGACCCTTACGCCAGATATTCAAAAAGAATTAAGACAATCAGTTAAAGAGAATTAAAAGAACTAATTCAATGTTACTGAAATCCTGAATGTGGAGGTCTGTAAACAGAGATAACTAAATATTGAGTACCGCTTAAATCCACTGAAACCACAAAGGCAGCTCACAAGAGCCCTCTCTTGCAAAATCTCGAAACGTCAACAGCATGACAATGCCTCAGACCCCTCGTGAACCCAAGATGCACGACGCCACCATCGCCCCTTAAAACGGAACCGACAATAAACTTGGACACGACCCTAAACCCAGACAAAACAATAAATATTCATCTCTGATTCTCTCAGAAAGTGTTCTGGGAGAAACATAGGATTTGAGGGCGAGGAGCAAATCCAACCATAACCTCAATCTGGGCCAGTTTAGGCATAATTACCCATGGAACATTTTGATGTAGTACTGCATGCCTCAGTAGACTGTTCCTAGGTGATCAGCCTAAATTCACCCCAGTTGTTACGACGACCGTTTTCTGAGGTCATCCGAACACAGCAAAAGGCTATTGAAACGCACAGGAGAGGTGCTCACGGGGGAAGATGCTCTGGTGAAGAGATCACGGGGAAGACCCAGTTGTTGGGCCACAACCTGAAGGCACAAAAGAGATTAGGGTAGCCCGACAGGGTACTGGGGCTGGCAGGGCATTGCTAGAGAGGATGGACGGGGTGGGACTAACGACACGAATCCGGAAAAGTTGAGACGATTTAGAAGTAGTATTTTAGTAACGTGGAAGAGCATACATATTCTGGCGCCAAATATTTCAAAGTTTGCCAGCTCCTATTTAGGTGCCTTTCCAGGCTCGTCTCATAAGCAAGGTGGTGCCGTAGCAGAATCAACATATTAGATAACAGATCAATATATAATATCAACATTAAAGTTTGTGTATAGCACATCAAAACAACAACTGCATCAGTTAATGATAAGAATTCTAGGAGCATAATGTTGCAATTTGATATCCGCGACGCACCTTAAGATTGCTATTTATAATTATAACTTAGCTTTGTAGGAAATTCATCAGTCTTACAAGTATTACAAACAGCTTCAGGCCATTCCTAGTGCCAAAACCTCTTTCTTGGCACACAGATACGCACCATTTCAGAATCCAGCATGGCCCACATTGAACATCCATTATAACCCTATAGCCACTATCATTTTTGGTGCCGACATGGAATCAATTAAAGTAACCGGTGGCTGGACTTGAACATAGATCATTAAGTTATTTCTCTTATGTTTAATAATTGTTTGCACTAAAAGCCTGCACATCGCTGATTCTAGTACATCAACAGTAAGCTCCCCTATGGTTACAACATTGGTTACTTGAAAATCTTAGTACTCGAATCCCACAGGATAAACTCAGGGGGCTAAACTTTTCAAAGGTAGACGGTATAAGCATAATATTATAATTTACAACATTGGGACTGACTGCTTATTATTGATATGATAGAATCTTACTACTATTTAATTAAACTATTGAACAGATTTTTTCTTATGTAGGCTACAAGGATGGCTGTACCGTGAGTGCATCAGGGTCCTTACTTGACTTACAAATACGGAACACCTGTTGTCGTTTGCTACTATTAGAGGTTCCCTTGAAGTGACAGGACATCCGTTGTCACGTCGACTGCATGTCCGTCACATTTTCCAGCCTGACTTCTTACAATCTCGTTAGACCTTAATACATTGAGTCATGCGTCATCACTCTCTTGCTGGTCTCGTCCTCCCAACACTCCAGAGACGACACTTTTCACCTCGCCCAGATTCAGGTGTCCATGGACATGACCTCCCGACGTCAAAACGGACGCTAGTTCTTCCGTATTTGTTCTTTGTTCTCAAACGATGGGAGATTGGGTACATGACCAACCGTCTGTTAAGTTTATTTTTTGCCTTCCTTGTTCCGATTTGTGTTTTTTACAAGTTGAACCATTTTATCGCTCATCATTCAATGGCTTTGAGGAATTACCGTTAATGAGTTAGAACAGCAGATCACAACCGGTTCAAGTTGTTTCTCCGATTCGACAAGATTACTTGTGTTACACCATGTAAACAGCTTGTGTGACGCACATCAATGGAAAACTGAATAGCCATATTACCTGTACGTGTAGGTTGTGTGTTTTGCAGAAGACCATCATGAATGAACATTTCAGGTGTTTACTAGTACACCTCAAGGCCACAAGCTCAATAAAGTAGTTATTTAATGTATGACCAAGCAGGTTCAACTCGTCAAAATTTACTCGTCACTTGAAGGCCCAAATTATGATTGCCTGATTACTAGTTTATTAGTGGACGGCAGGCATGTTGACTAGCACGTTGGAGTGAGTCCAAGTGATACTGAGCTGATCTGGCCTAAGTTAATGGTCGGATCAAACACAGGGTCCAATGCGAACCAGTATCCGACCTGAAAACTTGGAGGAATTGTCACTAATTAGCATTATGAAATGTGCATAATCCCGAGTTAAGGAAAATTTTAAAAATCCTTATTAGTGTGGGGACAGATTTCCACATCAGCCAGAGCTTGGTCCAGGGCAATGCTTTAAATAGTTGAGTCATGTGTTGGACCGCGACTAGTGTTAGATTACCAAAAAGTAACAAACTTTAGAGATAAGCTGTCCGTTGTATGTGTTGCTACAAAAGACATGAAAGTAGGAGATATCAAGAATTTGAGTCAGTCAATCCACTTCTACTATATCAGGTCATTGCCGAGGATTTTTTGTTCTTAACTTCCAAGCCATAGAAAGAGATCTCAGGCTCCGTTCACAAATACCTAGTAAGCTCTGAGAGTTTTGCAGATTGGAAGCAATATAGAATCTTGATTTTAGCTTACCGTCAAAGAATCACTAATTGCCTGTTCAGTGGACCCAAAGATTTCAATGACAAGCTAGGTCATGTGTCAGAGTTCTCAGTTACAACTTGGGTGTTTTGTGCGATTAGTTAATGCATGGAAGACAAGGAGTGCTAGTTTTCTCTTAAAATACGGGTCCTTTTCCTTTTCTTCTCGCGATAAACGTGCTAAGACTCATTAATTGAATTGATTCATTTAAGGTCAGACAGCGACGCCTCACGTTGTATTTATTCTTTTTCAAAGATCTGGACTCAAGACGTTAAAATATTAGCCTTTTGAAGTTCCTTAAATTAGCAACTTTCAGAATGTGATGTAGTACTCAGTGATTCCATGCACTACAAATTCGAGCTATAGAGTAATGGAGTTTGGATATATTCTGATGGCACAAGAGATCGAGATAAAGGTAATTTGTGAGGATGATTCGCTCTCTAACTTTTTTAAATTCGTATTCGACAGGCTCGTGACAAGGGAACGTTCGTAATCATCGTGTTAAGGAATTTGTTCTGTATCTGTAAATATTTTCTGTCTATTTCAAAGGTCTATTGCGACATTTGACGATGCCTCGTACGAGTTAAATCACTAGTTTTTAAAGAATATGGTACAAGAAGCCAAGTGGCGAAATAGAAATTTGTAAAAGTTAATGAAAGTACTATAATACATGCTTAATTTTGGTAAACATAATAATTTACAAAAGATAAAAACAGAACAGTGCATAGCAATAAAAACTGTAGAACAAGAAACATAAAAAAGGCTTACTCCAATTTTTTGTGGACAGGACAAGTTCAAGGTCCAAACCAGATGATGGAACTCTACAGCAAACAGGTCACAGAACTTCCTCAGCCCGGCGTGTTGAAGAACAGCAAACCGCAGTAACAGAAGAGAGACAAGCCGATTGTAAGTGGTGAGGGGAATTGAAAAGGCGCAATCAGGCAACACTCGCCAGCGGGTAGTGTAGGCCAGGACCCGACTGCGTGACCAGTGATGTAGTGAACTAGAGGCATGGATAGTTTCGTGCGGCGGGCAGCGACTATGTGCTGTGTTGGCAGCGGCGTTACACGGTGGTCTGCGTCGATACATCGAAACTGCTCCAGCGCTTGGTCGGTGTAAGTTGACCCGCTGCTGGGCACGGGTCCCTTTCGAGTTTGGTATAGCCACGAGACAACCATCATTTTACAGACTGACTTACAATTGTCCCGTCTATAACCACGTAATGAGCATGACAAATGTTCTAACGCCGTAAGGCACAATTAAAGCCTTCCGACATATTAAAAAACTACATGTAACAATGCAAATAATTTATGAGTAATTAGAATGAAAAATAGAACAGAGCTTTAAGAAACACCCGTCAATCTTTCCTTTCCTGCATGACTGTCCAGGTCTGCTTGCGCAAACGAGCATCATAGAGGTAGACCGAGTCCCGAACTCCCAATAAGACCGATATGTTGACCATCAATTTTTTGGCTAGCAGTAGGAGGTAGAAACCCGGAGAACCGCACTCCCAATAAGACCGACCGTGTTGGACCATATATCAATTTTCGACATAGAGGTTAGTAGACCGGAGTTTCCCCGACGCATCCAAATAGACCGACGTTGACCAATTTATCAATCTTCGACAGTAGAGGTAAGACCGGACAGAACCCAGAACTTTCCCCAATAGACCGACGTTGTACTCATTATCAATTTTCGACACAGTATGAGGTAGTATCGGATGACGCGACGTTGACACATTTAATCAATTTCTATTTTTTTTGCCCCGACAATAAGAGGTGAGACCTAAGAGGTACCCGACTGCGCCAATAGACCAGATCTGACGTTGATTACTGCATTATCAATTTCCGATCATAGAGGTAGATGCGGAGGACCGACTGTTGGACCGATTATCAATAACACTCGACATTGAGGTAGAAACGGAGGCCCGGACTCACCATTCAGACCGGGACGTTGACCATTATCATGTTCGGACATAGAGGTAGATCGGGAGACTCGACTAGCATACAATAGACCATGTACGTGTGACCAGTTATCAATTTCGCACATAGAGGTAGATCGGGGATGAGTCCGACTCCCAATACACCGACGTTGACCATTATCTAATTTCGACATAGAGGTAGACCGGAGACCTGACCTCCCAATAGAACCGACGTTTTGACATTATCAATTTCGACATAGAGGTCAGACCGGTGTCCGACTCCCATAGACCGACTTTTTTCCCTTATCAAATTTTGACCCTAGAGGGAAATTTTGGGGCCATCCCCAAAAAATT
>NW_025785553.1:0-19593 GCF_021130785.1 Homalodisca vitripennis
ACATTCAATGTGGGAAGCTGGAAATACAGCCCCCTTCTCCAACCTGACTCATTGCCTTGCCAAGTAACTGGTGGAGATAGGGTGCGAAGTGGCGGGGTCTTCATACCCCAACACATGTGCCAAGCCAGAGCGGTCCACGAAGCACACGCACAGCCACCTTCTCTCTTCTTAAATGCTGTACTTTTCCGTGCGCGTGCACCTGGGAACTGCCTGATCCAAAATCTTGTCTTCTTTGATAATTCCGATCAGGCTGAGCTGATCTGGCGGGCTTTCTGTTGAACTATCCCAATTTTTAACTTTCTTTTCCCACTACTCTCACCTGTCGGGTAATCTTCCCAACAATCTATCTTAAACTATTCTAATTCTAATTTTCCTTCTGTTAATCCAAGCCAAGGTGGAACAGCATATGCCGAGGGCTGCGTGATCAAGGGAGAGCTTGGTCGTAAATATGCGAACTCTGGATACCTGGCGACCTCCAGTTTAAACCTAGCCTTCCCCAAGTAGAGCGGGACAATGCTTGGGGTGACCTTTAGATCTCCGCTACTCGTGGGAACACAATGAGTACAGAAATTAAAAGAAAAACAAACAAAACACAGAGAGCTCTTGTAGCACTCAAAAAGTGAATGAAAAATTCACGAAACACAGAGGGATTGATGATGGGCTCTGACCCTAGGCAATCCTGATCAAACCCAAAAAACAGGCGGACTTCCTAGTAGAAGTCCAATAGCCTCCGACTCGGTTAGAGTTCGAAACCGATGAAGAAGATGCGATACTGGAGGGCGATCACCAGAAGGAAGAGGGGAGCAAAAGTCGAAGAGACAGCTCCCAGCACTGCTTAAGTTATGTGGAGCCGCCAGGAAACGCATGGTCTGGTTCCGAAAAAGAGGGTATTCCCAAGAAGAAGCCAGGGAATTGGCCTTAAAACAAATTCCAGAAGAAAGAAATAAAAAATTGAACAAACAAAAAGAGGGAAAGAAACCGAAAAGACCTCACTCTGATGGATCCACTCCGGAGGCCCATCAGAGGAAGAAAACAAAGAACGAAGGAAATCAAGGGGAACACAAGGAGCAATCTGGACAACCCCAGAAACCTTCCTACAAACAAGCGGTAGCTGGTATAAGGGTAGGGGTTCTGCCACTCCAACTTTCCCGAGACCCTACTCACCAACCGAACAGATGGAGAAGATCCAGAGCTTCATCCTAGAAGCTATCGTGGAAGAACAGGAGAGTCCCTACTCTCCAAGATTCCTACGGTATCAACAGGAGACCAGGGGTTCTAATCTTCACCTGCGAAAACACTGAAACAGCAGAATGGCTTAAAGGAAAGCAAGACTCCCTAAAGCCTTGGGAAGAGGCCAGTCTAAGGATAGTACCAGAGGAAGAAATCCCTCGTGCGAGAATTGCGACTGTCTATCTTCCTTGACAGTATACTTGATACAACCGAAAAGATAATGAAGCTCCTAAAAGGGACAAAACAAGGAGCTATCTGTCGGAGAAATGGAATGTTCTGCGGAGAAGCGACGAGGGGAAGTCTGTCCTACTCACCCTGGCAGTCGACTGCGCTACAGCGAACAAACTTGAGAAGGAAGGTCCATGGATCGGCTACAAGTTTGGGAAAGTTCAGCTTAGACTGAAGAAGAAACATCAATGGAAACATAGAAACAACCCACAAGGGAAGAGGGGACCACAGAGAAATCTGAGGACGGTCACCACAGAACAAAGGACCGCTGAAGAGATGGAAGTGGAGGAGGCCACGAAGGTGTCAGAGCAATCTGTACATACCTTACCTAAAAGGTCTACTCCACAAGCCAGTGCAGCGGTCGAAGAAGAAAGACCAACCTGTTCTCTCTTCTTGAAGAAGGGACCTTCGCTCAAAGGACCATCCGTCTCGGCTCGAGGAAGAAAAGGGGACAAAGTCTCCAAGCAATCCAGAAGAAGAGACGGGGATGGACCACCTGGGGGAGGTGGGGAAAAAAGGCGTAAGTATGCGCCTAATAACAGATAAACCTACACCATGCAAAGGGCGCAACTGACATCTTGGGAAGAAGGTTTAATCTCAACAGGCCTGGATATCACCCTAATTCCAGGAGCCTTGGATCAATAGAGGTTGCATCAGAGGACTGACAACTCAGGTAGGTAATCTCATTTATGATCGAACAATTGAAAACCCAAGAACTTGTATTCTAACTTCAAAACTAATAATAGTCTTTCCGATTACAGATCTAATAACAAGAGATCTGGTGGCAGCTACAGTGAAGGTGGCTTCACTGCAAGGGGACAGAGAGGTTACTATAGCCTCAGCCTACTTCCCCAACCCGTCAGCAAGCTGCCCACCGAAAGAATTAGAAAGACTATTGCAGAGCTGCAGAGACAGAGGCTCGGCCCTCATTCTCAGCTGCGACTGCAATGCTCAACCATACGTATTGGGGAAGTACGAAACACAAACAAGAGAGGTGAGGAACTTTCTATAGTTTATGTTCAGCAATGATCTAGTGTTAGAGAATAGAGGGTCAAGCCCAACCTTTATAACTAGAAATAGGAAAGAAGTCCTGGACATAACCCTATCTACAGGACTCAAAAACATAAATATAGTAAGGTGGCACGTCTCCAAAGGAGGCCTCACTATCGGACCACTGTCCAATTAGGTTCGACATAGAGGAGATAGGGGAAAGATACGTGACCCACAGTGTTCCTAAAATCGACCAACTGGAGAGGCTACAGAGAGTCCCTGGCAGAAGAGTTGGAAGAAATAGGGACCCTTTCAGAAAAAATGAATTTGAATTAGAAAGGTCTGCACAAATAGTAGAGCAAGCTATAATAAAGGCCTACGAGAAAAACTGTCCTCCCAGGCAAAACCGGTTGAAGAGGGATGTGCCATGGTGGACTGGGAGGTTGGAAACATTAAGAAATAAAACGAGGAAATTATTAAAATGGGCAAAAAGGACAGACGATTGGCTCCCTTATCTACAGGCCCAAAATGAATATAAAAAAGAACTTAGAACAAATAAAACATAAAAAGAAGAACCTGGAGGAATTTCTGCAAAAATATTAACAGTCTTCCCGAGGCATCCAGGCTTCAAAAAACTCTCCAAACGGAGCATACAAATCCTATATGGGGGACTCTAGTAAAGGACAATGGTGACCTAAACAATGAACAGGAAGGAGACCTTAGAACTACTTCTGGAGACAACACTTCCCGGGGGGTCAGCTAACTCGTAATGAGGATACTTATTCTCTATATGGGGGGGGATCCAGTCGGGAGGTGGCAAAAGCCCAGACAGTTGTCTAACAGACTATTCACACACGAAAGAATTAAATGGGCGATAAGATCGTTCAAGCCATTTAAATCTCCTGGGGCGGATGGAGTTTTTCCAGCCCCTTCTTCAAGAGGGGCTGGACATTCTATTAAATACCCTTAGCATTCTATTTAGAAGCAGTTTCGCCCTAGGATATATACCAAAGAACTGGAGGATAGCACTAGTGGTGTTCTTGCGAAAAAATGACAGGGATCCAACAAAACCCAGTTCGTACAGGACCCATAAGCCTAACCTCCTTCATGGTGAAAACTATGGAAAAAATAATAAATAGACACATAAGGGACGTAATATTACTGGAACACCCACTTAGTCCCACACAACACGCATACATAGAAGGAAAATCAACCACCACTGCTCTCCACAGTTTAGTGAGAGAGGTGGAGAATACCTTCGAAAAAAAGGAAGCCCTAGTCAGCGTCTTCATGGACATTGAAGGAGCTTTTGACCGAGTAGCATATCAATCCATGAAGACTGCGATGGAACGTTTTGGAGTTTCCCCAGACGTAGTCAAATGGAATAGTAGCCCTCCTAAAAAGCAGACAGGTGAAAGCCAAGTACGGGGACGAATCGGCTGCGATCACGGCCCAAAGAGGCTGCCCCAGGGGGGAGTCTTATCTCCTCTCCTGTGGGCGATGGTAGTGGGATGATCTTCTTAAGAAAAGCAGAGAAGAGAGGGATAAGGCTACTATGTTTATGCGGGATGAACCTAGTGCTTATGATTAAAGGGAAAAACATAGGCAGGCTGGAACGCCTAATACAAACAGAACTGAACTTCATAAGCAACTGGTGTCATGGGGAAGGTCCTGCGGATCAACCCATCAAAAACTAATATGATTACCTTTACCAGGAAAAGGAAATTCCAGCTAGCTAAACCGGTCCTGGAGGGAATCAGCATTAACCAAACAAAAGAAGTGAAATATCTGGGTTTAATCCTGGATGAGAAGCTCAACTTGGAAACTCCCATATTAGAAACAAGACATCCAAAGCAATAATGGCCCTTGGGGCCTGTAAGAAGACTCTTTGGATTTAAATGGGGACTTAAACCCAAAATGATATATTGGATTTACGAAACCATAGTAAAGCCAATGGTCACATATGCTTGCTTTAGTGTGGTGGCCGAAGGTCGAACAAACAACAGCTGCAAAAAGGCTACAGAGTCTTCAGAGGTTAGCTTGCTTAAGCATCACGGGAGCAATGAGCTCCTGCCCAACACTAGCAATGGAAGCGGTTCTGGGTTATACTCCTCTTGGCCAGGAAGTGATTGAGAACAGCTGCGATGAGCACAATGAAGCTTCTAGGAAACAAAGGTAATAATTGCTACCTCCCTAGAAGGCCACATGAAGATATTGGGAAAATTTCCCTGAGGCTGAAATGCTAACCAAAGTATCTGATACTATGGTTAAGAAATACTCCTTTGAAAAACCATACACGGTCTCTATCGGAAGTAGGGAGGAATGGATTAAAAGGGAGGCCTACCCTAAAAAAGGAGTCCTGAAGTTTTACACCGATGGTTCACTCCTAGACTCAAGGGCAGGATATGGAATACATGGACCTGCGAGTTGACATGGCTGTGCCCCTAGGAAGACATGCCTCAGTTTTTCAGGCGGAAGTCATGGCAATAGATTCATGTTCTAGAAGACTCACACAGTTGGGGACAAAAAGGATTATCATACCCTTATACTCTCTGATAGTCAGGCTGCACTGAAGGCACTGGATACCTGTTCGATTGATTCGAAAGCGGTCTGGGAATGCAGGAATGCCCTAGCAGAGCTAGCAACAAATAACAGAGTAACACTCCGGATGGGTGCCGGGTCATGAAGGAATTCATGGGAACGAAAAAGCGGGACATCCTCGCCAAAAAGGGTGGAGCAGAATCCACTCTGTGGTGGGGCCTGAGCCAGGTTGTGGAATATCCTTCTCCAGCATTAAAGCTCTGGTTAAAGATTGGGAAAAGAGGACAAGATACAAGAATTGGAGCAGAGCCTCGGGGTTTAAGAATATCCAAAATGTTTATCTCTCCTTATGCAAAAGGGTGGACAGCTCTCCTAGACCAGAATAAGGAGGATATGAAGACTGATATTAGGAATGTTGACAGGACATGGCCCTCTGAGGAAGCACCTTTTGAAGGTAGGCCTTAGTCGGAGCAGCGAATGCAGACTCTGTGGAGAGGAGGAAGTGTCAGCAGAGCACATTTGGTTGGATTGTTGTCCTGCCATCGTAGAGGACTAGGAAAAGATACTTGGGAGCATATCTCCTCAGCCCCAAGGACATCAGAGAACAAGAGCCCTTTAAATCTGATTGGTTTTTTGCAAAAGCCTCGGTTTTTGAGGGCACAAATAAAAGTAAGGGAGGCGCAAAGGTCCTTTTAGGACTAAGTGCGGGGACCAAAGTGTCCTCTTCCCTTAGAAGGAAAAAAAAAAAAAAAAAAAAGTAACTGGTGGAGATGGTTGTGCTGTTTTCCATGTGTAGTGCCTATTTCTTTGTTTCTTTTCGCACATATTAAAGAATGTCTTATTTCACCAGGTGAAGTTAGCGCCGGGCAGGCAGACAAGCAGCAGCTATGCTCGACCTTGCTTGACTTGGTTATTTTGCAATAATCTATACTCACTAGACTGTATTATAGGGACTGGTATCATGACAGTGTATGTGTAACTGTAGTCCAATAGAGGAGGATACTGAACTCATTAATTGTTTGTTTTCTGACATGGAAAAATTTGCCTTATTTTTCACAGAGAGTGTGTTAAATACATGTTTTTCAATAGGTCCCAAGATTTTGACAAATTATTCTAAAACATTTTGTTTGATTACTTTTTAAAATGTTTTGTTTACACAATTTATACTGTAATAGTAACAAATTAAATTAAACATCCATCATTTGAATGATTGCTGAAAAACATTTGATCAAGAATGGCTGCTACTTCCCAGCCGTTTATAAATGTATTTTTTTTACTTTTTGCTACTTTTATTTCATCAAGTTTTATTGCAAATCTAAACTCCTTCAGAGTATGCAGAACAAACAAGGGGAATTTCAAACAGAAATAGTGATAGGTATAGTCCTGGGATTGCTAGGATGTGCTGTTGGTTGACTATTTATAATAAGACTTTCTTACCAAACTCCTACAGAGTATACAGAACAAACAAAAGGAATTTCTATGAAGAAAAGTGCAGTTTATTCATAACAAAGCTCAGCCTCATGTTGCTTGAGCAACACCTACGAATCTGAATGATTGATGGATTTTGATAGAAAAGTTGTAATCATCCACATTATTCAGCAAACATGGATCTAAGTTAGTTCCAATTTGTTCTGTAACTCATGTCCAGGGCCGGATCCAGGGAGGGGCAGGGGTGGCATGTGACCCGGGCGCCGAGTTGGGGGGGGCGCCGCGCCGGGCGCCAAATGATGGGATGAGGCCACCATAAAAAAACATTTACCATTTCTACTGTCAAGTGTCAATAGCACAATATAGTCTATGTACATACAATTTCTTACTTCAGTAAACTATATTTGCGCAAACCAAAAGAACATAGGCCTAGTAAGAAATATCTTTAAAGCGGCAGGGTATTTTCATAAACTAAGGCTGTGGGTTGGCAACATTGTTTACGGCTTGACTAGGACTAGAAAGCGCAAGCGCAAGTCTCCCGCTCCGCTCCTGACTAGTGACTCGTGAGTGTTCCCGCTTGACGTGAGCGTGAACTTTTGATGAGTTTTAGGTTAGATTTCATGTCGCAGTTGTATGAATATTCTACCTGTGACTAACATAGATCAACATGTCGAAAAAACCATCAGGGTGTTTCCACAGAGAAAGAAAGCTAAAGCAAGACAACAAGAGGCCGCGAAATCGTCAACTTTAATGTCATCATGGTTGCAAAATATCAAGGACCAAGGTAACTAATTTTTGTTGTATTTTAATTTGTTAAGATTCATTTTGAGTACAAAACAGTTATAGGCTATAGCGGCATAATAACAACAAACTTCAGTTTTAATGTTAAAAATAGTGGTTATAGATCATTAATTTGTAAATATAGTTTTAGTTTATAGATATTTTATTAGATTCGTTGCCTGAATGAAAATCCTCTCCCGTTCACATTCGTCGGCCGACGCCCACACACACCTTGCGTAGCATAAACACATTTAAATATTCAGAACTAAATACATTAAAAAAACATATACATAAAATGCTTCTTTCACTTACTTTCTATGCTATTATTAACGATAGTTTTTAATACGGTAACATACTGTTATGTTTGTATCTAAATAACAGTACTTATGCCGGGGGCGGGTGAATCGAAATAAAGAACACTTTTACATTTCTTAAGACACGGCCACACGAGGGGTGGTGTGGCAAGCGAGACTGGGGAGTAGACTGCCTACTCGGCTCAAGGAATGCTCGGACAAGGCAGTGACCAAAGGAGAGGGGGATCAGGTGATCTCGAGTAGCCCAATGCCGTTTATTCAAAATCATACGATTAAAACATCCCGACACATTACGTCATATGGGGTGATGTGCACCTGTTTGCAAATATATTTAAACTTTACTAGATAAAGACACAAAGAATATTCATATATAACAATTTCCTCCCTATTAAATTCAGAATATTACAAACAAATCAAATTTAAAAATTAATTGTCCTTCAATAGTTTGAATGCTTCCTCTTGATACTTAATGTAATAATTGATAAAGTACTGATATGACATGATTCTATAATTAACAAGTTGACAAAAAGTAAACACTAAACAAGTTTAAATTAAAATAAACGCTTGATAAAACCACAATATAATAAAAAGAAAAACACATAATATAACACAATACACAACCATTACTGAATAAGTACATCTTTATTATAAGTCAAGTTTATTTACAGGTTTTTCTAGTGCGCTCAGGATAGCGTCGCGTCCCGACTTTGACAGTGGTGCTGTCAAGAACAGCTGATTTTACGCACGCTGACACGTGTGTAGTACGGTGCGGGGTTAGAGGGGGGAAGAGAGTGACCTTCCACCCACTCGCCGTAGTGGTTGCCATGCCAACTGGCGATCGATTTACGTCATGTGCAGGGGAGAGTTACATTGCGATTGGTATTGCGGCGCGCTTGCCAAGTCTACGTCTGCGTATGCGGAAGTAGGGGTTGCCACGTTTCTCGGTACAGTTTCTGCTACTGCACTCGAGTCTCTGTCTAGCGAACTGTCACTCAGACCGATCAATTGATTCTATGTGACGTTTCGTTACAATGCCAGAACTTAACTCTATTTCATACATAACAGGACTGATTTGTTTATTTACAATACCTTGCAACCATTTGTTGTTTGACCTGTAATCTCGCATTAATACAGTTTGACCTGGATAAACTACCCTATGTAATATTTTTATTAAAACTATTTTTGCTCTCCTCTTGTTTCTTATTTACAAACTGGGGTAATGTTTGGTCTCAATAGATCCAAACGGGTGCGCAGTTTCCTGCCAAACATTAACTTGCTTGGTGTTTCATTGGTAGTACTATGTACAGAGTTACGGTAGTCAAACAATATCCTACTTAAGGCTACGCTAGCATCTGCATTGTCATGAAATGTTCGCTTTAATTTGTCTTTAGCAAATTTCACGCTGTTTTCTGCTTGGCCATTACTTTTTGGATGATACACTGGACTGAAAGTATGTTTTTATACCGTTTATTTCCATGAACTGTTTAAACTCCGATGAGGTAAAGGGTGGTCCATTGTCAGAATGTAAATTAACAGGTAGACCAAAGCGACTAAATAGCTCTCTTAGCAAAACTTATAGCTAGTTTAGCGGAAGTTGAACTAACTTCGCCTACTTCTAACCATTTTGAGTGAGCGTCAATGACAATTAAATACATTTTATTTTTAAAAGGTCCTAGGTAGTCCACATGAATACGTTCCCAGGGAGCGGAAGGATAGTGCCAAACATGTAATTGACTCTTTGATGGGTTGTTCCGTTCCCGGAGACAGGAAGAACAACTGTTAGCCATATTTGTGATCTGTTCATCAATACCGTTCCACCAGACGTAGCTGCGTGCTACCGATTTCATTTTCACAATACCTAAATGACTAGAATGAAGCTCTTTAAGTACATAATCCCTTAAAGTTTACTGGTACGACTACTTTATAACCCCACATAATTACTCCAAATTCAACTGTCAGTTCGTTCTGTCTCCGGAAATACGGAGTAAGCTCTTCGCTTCCCTCAGGAATGACATTAGGCCAACCGTGCATAATGTAGCCATACACTTTACTTAAAACTGGATCTTTCTCTGTATCTGATTTTACATGTTCAAAAGTCAAAGGTAATGAGCTTTCTTGAATACAATGTAAATAGGTACCTTGCCACGCAAACTCATCAGTAGCATTGTTGTGATTGACACTTAAAGGCAATCTAGATAACATATCTGCATTATTTAGTTCCGTCTTTACGTATTGAATGTCAAATTCGTAACCGGACAGGAACAAAGCATATCTTTGCATGCGACCGGCAGCAAAGATAGGTAACCCTTTTTTATTTCCAAAGATACTTAAAAGAGGTTTATGATCAGTGTACAAAATAAATTTCCGACCGTACAAGTATTGATTAAACTTTTTGACTGCAAACACGATAGCCAGAGCTTCTTTCTCTATCTGTGAATAGTTCCGCTCAGCTTGTGAGAGTGTGCGTGACTGATAGGCTATTGGTTCTCTATACCACCTGGTGAGATAACACTTAGGACGGCTCCCAAGCCAACTGAACTAGCATCTACGGCTAACTTCAAAGGCAAATTAGTGTCATAGATGCGCCAAAATTGGTGCGTTTGAAAGTAACTCTTTTACTTTGTCAAAAAGCTGCGATACAATTCTTATTAAAATTAAAAGGTGTGTCCTTCTTAAGAAGACTGTACATGGGACTTAGTATAGTGGAACAATTTGGTATGAACTTTGAGTAGTAATTAATTAGACCTATCTAAAGCTTTGACCTCTGTCACTGTTTTAGGTATGGGAGCATTCCTAATTGCTTCTACCTTAGATTCGGAAGTGTGCAACCCTTCTTTGTCAATACAGAAACCTAAATACTCCACTTTAGGTGCAAAAAATGTGCATTTATTCTTTTTTACTGTGAGACCATTTTCGCTTAGGCGCTTGCAAACTTCCCTAAGTTTTTGATAGTGTAGATCATCGTTTACATCTGTACATCAATATATCGTCTAAAAATACAAACAAACATTGGACAAGTCGTTGTAAAACACTGTTCGATTCTGTACTGAAATATACTCGTTGCGGAAGAAATTCCGAACGGCATTCTTTGATAACTGAATAACCCTTTATAGGGTACTGATAGTGCATAATTTCTTAGATTCTTCATCTAACTCTAGCTGCATATAAGCTTGGCATAAATCTATTTTACTGAATTTCTCGCCTTTCTGTAAACAAGTAAACAATTCATCTATTCTGGGGATAGGGTACTTTTCAACTTCTAAACATGGATTTTAAGGTAACTTTAAAATCTCTGCAAATGCGTATTCCTCCGTCTGGTTTTATTACTGGAACAATAGGAGTGCCCCCCAGTCACTACTTTTTACTGGAACAAGTACTTTTTCCTCAGTTAACCTTTCTAGTTCTTTTTCGACTTTAGTTTTAAGTGAAAAGGGAATGGACCGTGGCTTAAAATACCTTGGTGTGGCGTCAGGTTTTAACTTTAATTTAACTGGTTCACCTTTGTATTGACCTAATTTGTCACTGAAAACTTCCGGAAATTCTTTGATCAAATCTTTAGTTAATTCAATGCAATGTTTACTCGTAACATCCGGATTACTGTCTTTATTGCTTATGCCAAATATTTTATTTTTTGAAAGAAATTTCCACACCGAGACTTTGAAGCCAATTTCGTCCTATGAGAGGGTGAGCTCCTTTCTTGATTACAAAACAAATTCAAGAAATTTGCTAACTCCTTGATATTGAACATCCACTTCAATTTTCCCTAACGGAACTATAGGTTCATTCGTATACCGAACTTAGAGATAAGTCAGTGGGCAATAATTTACAACTATTAAGGTTTTCTTTGTAAAATTTCTCGCTGCACACGCTTACTGACGCGCCTGTATCAGCCTCAAAATAGATTGGCTTACCCTTAACTATTAATTCTAATTTAACCGGACTAACTTTAATGTGCTCAACTTCCCTTTCATTCATTTTAAATAAATTTGAAATATCTTCCTCATAGCTTTCAGGTTCAAACATTACTATCAGTGTTTTTGACTACATACTTCTTCTACATAATTATGTCTATCATTTTTATTTTTAAAGTGTTTAAACTTAGATTGTTGGTTTTGGGGCTTACCCTTTGATCGACAAACCTTAGCAATGTGATTCTTTTTTCCACACGCGGTTACACGTAAACACCAAACAATCGACAACTGATGGCGCAAATGGCCCACATTGCCAACAACACGAACACTACACTTTGTAGTCGTGCGAAGCGCTGCTTTTGGGGTTGTGGTGGTGACTTCCAGGTGTGGTAGCGCCGCCGGCACCCGCCGATGCTTCTGCTCCCAGTCTGTTACACTGCGGTGATGAGCTGTCATCTTTTGTAGTCGCTCGGCGTTGCCGGCTTCCGTTGATCGCCAAGGCTGCTGCATTCTTCTCAGCGGCTTCTGCTGACGTGATGATTTTAACTGCTTGGTCAAATGTCAAGCTGGATTCTCCTAACAGTTTTTTGTTTTGTTGCTTCATTTCTAATTCCGGAGACTAAACGATCTCGGCAGGTAATCGTTTAAAACTGCCCCCAAATTCACAATGGGTGGACATCTTCCTTAACTGGGCGATGTAGTCTGCTGCTGATTCGCCTTCGTGCTGAATCCTCTTGCTGAATTTGTACCTTTCGGCTATGAACGATGGTTTTGGATACAAGTGATCTTGAATCAAAGATACTAATGCGTCAAAACTTTTTGTAGACGGCTTATTGGGCGTTGCATAAATCCCGTAATAGACTGTTAAGTTTTTACACCGGCAACAGTTAATAACGTGCTAACCTTTTTCTCCTCCTTAATATTGTTGCACTCGATGAATAGTTCGAAGCGCTCGATATAAGACGACCACGTCTCACTATTTTGATCGTATTCACCGATTCCGCCGATTATTCCCGACATTTTTGTGTTGCCCGCAGTTCGATATCGTGTAGTAACGGCACTAAATCCACTTCGTCATCCGACATGTACACGTGTTGTCCCAAATTTACACTACACGGCACAATCGAACAGTTGCATTGCCCGGTATGTAAATTTAACCGACCTCGTCGCCATTTGTTATGTTTGTATCTAAATAACAGTACTTATGCCGGGGGCGGGTGAAATCGAAATAAAAGAACACTTTTACATTTCTTAAGACCCGGCCACACGAGGGGTGGTGTGGCAAGCGAGACTGGGAGTAGACTGCCTACTCGGCTCAAGGAATGCTCGGACAAGGCAGTGACCAAAGGAGAGGGGGATCAGGTGATCTCGAGTAGCCAATGCCGTTTATTCAAAATCATACGATTAAAACATCCGACACATTACGTCATATGGGGTGATGTGCACCTGTTTGCAAATATATTTAAACTTACTAGATAAAGACACAAAGAATATTCATATATAACACATACGTACTAAAATGTTAACAATACATTGATTGTAATAATATCCCCTTGGCCCTTACTACTAAAAACAATTAATATATCGAATAGGCTGTAGGCTAGTACTGTAATAGTATCCCAATTAAGATAGCATGTTTTTTAGCATTATTGGCACTATTTAACAACATTATATTTTTGTAACGTTTTTAGTTAGGCCTACATGATTTATAAAACGTTACACAATGTAATAATTTGTTTATGTTGTACATGTAACCTACTTAAAAAAATTAAAATGTTTGGTCATGTGTGCATTTATGTCTGTTGCTTACAGACGAAGCCGAACCTGAAGCAACGAGAAATAAACCGTCTGTTCAAGAGGATGCGGTGGGAGAAGAAAACGCTGGAGGAGAAGATCTCATGGACGTTTGTGCAGAGGAAGAAGACAACAATGACTTTATTTGTGAAAAACCACATACTTTCGCATGCTACTGATTTTTGGGCCTCTTCTACGTCATTTCAAGAAGCCGTTTCAGTTTCAGACTCAAAAGGGCCTAACCATGAAGAACAGGAGAGTGAATGTGAGTACAATTTTAATTTTAATGACCCTGGAACTTGGCCAACTCAGCTTAGTGACAAACAAAGATGTTACATCATACAAAGGAGATGTGAAAACGATGATCATAATCCTGATTTGAGTAAAAGTGGTAGGGAGGGCCGAAACCTTACAAAAGATTGGTTTTACAAAATTTTGAAAAATGGTTCAAAGGTCAAAAGATCTTATTTGGATTACAGCGAGACAATGAATGCTTTGTACTGTGTTCCATGCAGGCTTTTTCGTCATTTGAACACAGAACATGAATCAACAATTTTCGTTTTTAGCAAGAAAGGAGGGATTCACAAATTGGAAAAAACTCAGTGACGAATTGCCAGAACATGAAAACTCCCAGTACCATAAGAAAACCTTTGTTTCATGGAAAGCATTAGAAACGTCACTAATGTGGTAAAGGAGGGATCGACAAGGAGTTGCAGGATCAGATAAAAAAGGAGGAATCCCACTGGAGAGAAGTACTACGCTGTATACTAGATGCTGTTCTTATTTTTGGCAAAACAGGGTAGTGCATTCAGAGGGACAAACGAAACTTGTAACTTTGCAGATCCAAATAGTGGAAAATTTCTCAACACTATAGATTTAATTTCCCACTATAATGAGACCTTGCGTGAGCATATTGGTCGCCATAAGAAAGGGCAGCTCAGCTATTTTTCTCACATAGTACAAGATGAGTTTCTTGATCTCATTGCAAATACAAATTAGAGAAGACATAATTCAGGACATAAAAAAAGCTAAATATTTTTCATTGATTTTCGACTGTACCCCTGATGTAAGTAAAAATGAACAAAATGACTGAAGTCATTCGTTACATTAAATATACTGACGAAGGGCCAGAGGTATGTGAAAGCTTTATTAGATTTTTTTACTGTGAGTGAAAAAACAGGCGAGGGGCTTTTTGAAAGCATTGCTAAAAAGCTCAAAGAAGATGGTCTAGACTTGATGTTTTGCAGGGGCCAGTCGTTATTCGACAACGGCCCGAGCAAACATGGCTGGGAAATTACAAGGGTGTCCAGCTCAGTCAGGATCTGTTGCAAGAGAACCAAACTGGCCTACTTTGTCCCCATGCTCAGATCCCATTCCTTAAAATTTAGTTGGGGTTCATTCCAATGCAGAGGCCTGTGTTGGAAGCCACAATCGTAATTCTTTGGTATTATAAAACAGCTCTACAACTTCTTTCATGGCTCTACATTAAAAAACAAGGTGGGAACGTATTTAAAACAAACATGTTCCCTTTATCGGTTTTAAAATCAGAAAGTTAAAACAAGATGTGTCAGGCAAGGATTGATTCTGTGGAGGTTTATTTATAACAACATATGGGACAAAGTGCATCTCTTCTCTTGAAGACTTAACTACCCATGAGTTTCTCATCCTCCTGAAACAAGAGCATGAAGCTTAAATCGCTACTTACCAAACATGAAAAGGTTTGGAATATCGTCTATTTATTGACATGCTTCTTGGTATTCAGGTTCCTCAACGAAAATTGATGAGGAGTTAGCAAGTTTCTACTCAAAGAGAGGACACAACAGTAGACAATGCTGCAAGAAACATACTACGCGTCTTCTACAACTGTATTAATCTTCAACTAGTGGATTTAAACTGTTTCAGAGGCTAATTGATGAGAGGGCAACATTTTTAGCTAATAATATGGGCATAACAGCAGAGTACAAGGGAAACAAGATAAGAGAAAGAAAAAGAAAATGACAGGAGATTACACATGAAGATGATGGGCCAAATTTTACTGAAGAAGAAGAAGAGCTTTTCACAAGATCACTTTTTCAAATATGTGATAGACTTATTAGTTGAGCTAACCTTAACAGCATATGATGCGTTTTAAAAATCGTTGCTGATAAGTTCTAATTTTTTAGGTGTGGCGGATTCAAATAAAAAATGGAGTGTTAAAAACTTCTGAAAAGTAAAGCAACAAGAAATTAGCTAACAAACATAATGCAGTGAGAGGTGACTTATAATGAAGAAGAGCTTGTGAATGAAATAGAGAGTTTTAAACTATTTCATGCCTTAAATATGTGAAGGATGGATTGGAAGACGCAACAGCAGCAATCTTTGCTCAAAAAATATTGATAAGAGCCAAGTTGAAAGCAGGGTATCTATCCAAACATATATGTAGTCTCTTAAAATCTTTCTAACGCCTTCGACAGTCTACTGTAGGCATTTGGAGAGAGAGAGATTTCAGCAAATTGAAGCTTATAAAAAAGACCTATTTAAGAAATTCTCTATGGAAACAGCCAAAGAGTTAAACTAATTTAAGCTTTGTATCAATTGAACATGAAAGGGCTTCTTTGATTTAATTTTGATCAGATAATTAAACACATTTTGCATGCAGCAAGAAGGCTCGGAAGATAAAGATTCTATAATTGTTAGTATTGGTTTTTTTCTAAAACAATTGTATTGTTTTGGATGTCATGTTAAAATTGTTAAAATAGACATTTCTATTCTCATTAAAATAAACACTTTCTTATTCAACCAAAGTTTTATTTTTATTTTCAACCCCATATACAAAGGCATATCAGTAGTTTAAAACTTATGGTAAATATGTTTTTGGTATCGGGGGGCAGGGGGCGCCCAAAAGTTCAAGCTTGCCCCCTAGAAGAAATGATTTAGATCCGGCGCTGCTCATGTCATTTTTAGGATTGACCTTTTTGTTGAATGACAATGAAACGTGAAACATGCAGTTGGTAACTGACTGTTGAGCATTTGGCAATGGATTGAGTCTCTATGCCTTTCAATAAAAATATTGTTTTGGTGCCTAAAAAAATGTTTTTGATCAAAAAAGGATCATTATAATTTATTTTCAAAAACAAACAAACTAAAATAAGAAACATCAAAAAGATTATTATGTTTAAGAAATTACTTAAAAAATATATCTTTTATTAAACATTGTTACTTCCTTATTTTCTTTTGCTTTTTTATTTAATTTAGGAAAAATCTGACTGTTTTTGTACACCACTTGTACTTTGTAGAGTGCACCATTATGCATGAGGGCTCTTAAACTCCAAACATATTGCTTACCAGAGCATATCTTGACTGACAGATGAACAGGATTTTACCAAAGATCAATGTAAGTAAAACAAATATTAATCTGTACAAAAATGGTCTACAAGAAGTATTTTACTCCACAACGCTACAGTTTATAAAAAAACCACGGCTTTGTTTGTCCTGACAATTGTCACATTCGATGGACTTAGCTGGATCACCAGTTAATCACAATTGCACTTACAGCCAAAAGATTATCAGGTATTCCTTTCCTTTAAAAACACCACTAAAGACGTATCAATATAATTTGGAACAAATTAACTCATCTACACATTAGTATTAATTGGAATTTTTGCCATAAGTAATGACATTTTGATCTTCAGAAGAGTGAATTATAACTATTTTTTAGTTTGTTAAAAACACTGATTGCCACTAAGGAGAAGAAACAATCTGATCTCTCTCATACACAACAAAACCAGGACACACACGAAGTATGAATCAAAAAAGGTTTTAACACTAACCTCACCGTAAACTCATATAGAGTGCTGAGGGCCGAATTGTTTCCCTATGGAAGATAGGAGCAAAACTACGTTGTCCAGCTTAGTGGATATTCTTTCCTTCCACACTAGTGCTGTAGTGTGGGTTGTGTCAGGGGTACCATCCTGGAGCAAGCAAAACAGGTGATCACTTGTTACTTTAGAGAGGAGGACATTCTCACATATTTTCTACCAAATACTAATAATTAAAGAGGACAAATTAGCATGGAGAGAAAAATCCGTTTTATTATTACAAAATACGACATTCCCTACTTTTCAACACAAATCCACCCTTCCAAACACTCTTACACACTGTTGCTCCCGTTGGATTACAAAATTTTTTTTTTAATTTTTTCAGAGTTGGCCACATTAACATAGTTTCTATAGTAATTGCAGAGTAAGCATTATGGTTGCCACATCGAAAAGCTGATTAAAATACTGTCGAAACACTATATCAGTCCGTCGATTTATAAATTTTTTTTCTTATTGTTATCAATTCATTACTATAGTTTTTTAATATAGATTTATCCGATTAATATTTGATTATTTTTTATCCATCATACCAGTTTAATAGTTATAAGATATATTTTTTCCTAAGTTGAACTTTCCAAATACAAGAATGTTGTTTGGCCAATTATGATTCTACTTACTATACTTGGACAATCTCCAGCCTCATATTCTAGTTGGTATTGATTATGGCCTCAAACCTAAGACGACCCTAAAACGACTTGTCAATAACCGGTTGGGTATAGTTTGTTGGCTAGCATTTACCGCACATCTGATGAGCAATGAGAATAGTACATCTCTTCTCTATATTACGCATATATCTCGGGTTTCTAGGTGTCTCTAGGTCGAAAACTAATCGATAACTAGTTCATTGTTGAGCTTACTTTTTTGTATCTCTTGAAGACGAATATGACCTCCAGATTTGCAGGAGCCAAGTCCTGTAACAGCATCAGGATCCCAGACGCTGCACTAAGTAGGACAGGTGAATTGGAGGCTTGGACATACCCAATATTTTAAATATTAAGACTTTACAATTTTGATTAATTATGTTGTTGTTAAAACTTAGTATAATGAAAAAAGTCAACTAAAACCCTTTTAAAAATGTTTTTCATTGCCAAAACACCTGTTTCAGTATTCAACCATCATCCAGTGTCAAATTAACTCTCAATATATCTCTGGTTTTAAATATATTTTTATTTTTGGTTATAAAATTAAATTAATTGATTTAATGTACCTTTTCACTTTTTTTAGATTCATTGATGAGAAAGAGGACAGGTTGTCTTCCGAACATAGTCTATAAGGACCTTTGCACCTCCCTTACTATATGTTGTTTTATGCCCTCAGAATCTGAGGGACTTTTATAGAAGCCAATCCGCAAATTTGAAGACTACTGTTCCGATATGGTAATTTTATGGTTAATTATTTTCCATAACAATTAAACTTAAAAACCAAAATTTCTTTTTAAAAACATAATTTTTAAATATACGTTATGAATAAAATCATATGGGTATTGAAGGGAGGGGACTAACTTTTCAGATGTTGACATAACCTGAGATAGTGTGATGGCATTGTGAAAATTATTTTAAACAATTTTCCTTATTTCATACTTATGCATGTAGACGATTCTGTGCCATCTCCGGTACGGGATGTGTCTAAAAAATAAGAAATCATTTTGTAAGACCTCGGCTATGACATAAACAAGGGGTGGTGATGCGTTACAACGGTATGGTTCACTAAATAATTAGCATTAAAAGGGAATATAAATTTGCGTATCTTACCAGAGCTCTTACTATTAATCAGCCCTGAATGATGTAGGTTCACAGGAGCTCAAAGACTCGGCAGAAACCAAATGTGTGGCGGCTCATGGCGGGATATTTCATGGCCCAAACTTTATACGATATCTTTATGTTTTTTATTTGGCTTCAGAAATATATCTCTAAAGCAACAGACAAAGAGCCCCCAAAACTGCCCTTGTTTAATGCAGTAGAGAAAAAGTCCAGAGATGTGGTTCTGTACATCCACTTACGGAATGCGAGCTGTGTGTGGTGGTTGGCTAAGGCGTGGGCAGGCTCCAGGCTCCCCACTGGCCTTGCTCTCCACACCCACAGACTCTGAGCGTGTAAGGAGTCCCCTGGCCTCACGTTCTGCGCACCACACAACTGGTATCAGGACCCCGGTACACGTTCTCGGGGTTTTTTTTAAAAACACCTGGCAGCGGACCTGTTAGGCACTGCGAGTGGGCGTGGAAGCCTGACCGCCAGCTGCAGCAGGTAATGTAGTGGTTCCATCCACTCCTCTGTCCTCCACCTGTGTGGAATAAATAGTCAGGAATCCAGCAATTGCCTTTATTCATAAGTTTGTACAGCGTACAATGAATAGTGTTATAAATTAACAAATACTAAGGACTATATTATACAACTAAGGCACTAAAACAATGTTTACACAGACACACATTTAATATATAAATAGTCAGAATCAGCAATTGCTTTTATTCATAAGTTTGTACAGCGTACAATGAATAGTGTTATAAATACAAATACTAAGACT
>NW_025785554.1:0-21005 GCF_021130785.1 Homalodisca vitripennis
AATTTGCGGTTCTGGACATTACTGTCTCAACCGTCAAGATGGGTGGTTAACTGTATCAGCTGTTTCTCTGGTCTGCATAAAAGTAAAGGTTACAAACAAATACCGAACGGAACTGTAACAATCGTAAGTAAACGTAACAATAATATAAAGTTGCCAATTTGTTTTTATAAATAAAAACGTTTAGTTGTTGTGTGGATGTTTTTCCCACAGGGGGGGGGGGGGGGAGACTCCGTGGAAAGGAACCTCTTCCACCACCAATAAACATTTAGTGGTAAAATGCACTGGACGGAAACTAATGTATTTATTCGATTGTTGGTTATCAATCGATCTATTCATTGTTTTGCTTCTTCAATGCTCGCTTTGTTGCCTTTATCAGATAAAAATAATGACCCTACCTACTGGTTAGTGAGCAAAATGATTTTGTAAAATAGAGGATACGGATTCTTCCCAGGACGGGAGAGTACTTCTCTGCAGGTACAAAAATTGACAAAGATGGTTGCTTTGACAGTCCTGCCGGTATTTCATTACTCTACTTCTCTGTCCACTCGGCAAGAACTTTTAAATGCTAATATCCATCGTCATTTCAAAATTTCACCCAACAAGGATTAGGTTTCTCCTTGTTGTTTATTGGAAGTGGGAAAACTTCTTTTAGGGGGCAGCGTTGTCGAGAGTTTTGGTAGCAAGGGTAAAATCCTCGCTTTGGCTGTCACCGACATGCTAATGTTATAATACTCTATGTAAAACAGCTGATCCCTATCCAAAAGTACAAACTGGTTGTTGTTCCGAGGCTTGTGCAAAGCCTACCTTTAAAACGTGGTTGTGTTTACTTGGATTGGACGGAATTCAATGGAAACAAGTTTACGAGGTTGGAATTGTAATTGTAAATTTTCATTTAATTGGTGTCTAGTAAGTTTTTTATAACGTTGTACTGGTTTTTTTTTAATTTGCCTTTAAAATTTTAACCCGTAGACTTTGGCCGCGGATAAACCGTAGTAAGCGAGGATTTTTTTTATTTTTTGGTTCAGACAAAATTTGTCAGAAAGAAGAAAAGTTGTGTGAAAATAGATGAATATTTTTTTGTAGTTTATCACATTTTCTTTATTGGAAGTTTAGTTTAGGCCTGTGAGTAGCGTATGAAGTGTATGAGGTGAACGTTTCTGCCGGAACTGTTAGTTAGGCGCATTGGCTCCACTGATACCGTATTTAACTCAATAAATTAGTTTATTGTGCAATAAAAATAACTTTACGAAAGAAACCAAGTTAATTTAAACTATATTTATTAGTCTTAAAAATATTGTGGGTTTAATTGTTATTGCAATTATATACTTTATCCGTCGCAAATAACTTGTATTATTTACAACGGTGTTTAACTCACTTGTATTCTATGTTTTAACTAAACTATTAAAATTTATTATTGAAGCACATAAATTACAAAACAAGTATAAATGACTTGCATGAACTTTTTTGCATTTAAAATAATATTCTTTAAATACCTACCAGTAACTTTTTTACAATGGCAGCGGGCGAGTTCCTCCACATTCAATGGCGTCACTATCTTCTATCACTATCGCTGGTCTCAGAATCACCGATGTTTTATTATAAAACTGTTTCACTAATACATCGACTATTTCTGAACTGTATTTTATGTGCGCGTTGGACGCTTTTTGGATAAGTACTAATTTTGTGAGTCACGTCAACAATACGGTTATAGTAGCAGTACATCTGTATTAATTTTTGCATTATAGTTTGTAATTACTTCAACTTAATAGATTACCGTTTTCACATCTATCCGGCAGTCCCACGACCTGCTACTGTTTTTTGGTTTACATTAAACATTATTATTAATTTATCAATAAGTTGGGAAGTCATATTTTTAAGTTAATTAAATTGCAATATCTAATTATTCATTCGATCAAAAACAAATCGAAAACATTCGGATCCAAAAACAATTGAAAACATTCTTATCTCAAAACAATCGAATAAACGAGTGTAGGTCGCTATTTAAATTCAACCTTTGTATCGGATAGCCTAGAATAAAAACCATTCTTCGATGGCATGAAAAACTAATGGTTAGAAGCTTACATTAAAGCAACAAAAATTAAAACATTACTTCATAAAATAATATTCGTATTTATTTACGTGCATTTCTATTTCTTATTTTGGTTTGTGTGTATAAGGAAACTTGCGCGGACACTAAAGTATTACGCTAAATAGAGTTCACTGAGATTGCATGCAAAATTTACAAGTTTGTAGTTCATTTAATTCTGATATTTAGGCCTACATTTGTGCTAATGTCACAAGTTAAAGCTGACATGACTGTAAACAGAGTAGCTGATACACGTTAATTCATTTTGCTATTTTACACGTTGCAAAATTTTAAATTCTTACCGTAAGGGCTAATGTAAAATACGTTCGCTGACGCTCAGACAATATCACGGGGAGTTGGACGCTGCACCAACATTGATCTCGGTGTCCTTATAACAGACCACCAACAAAATACACAAAGCTAAACAGTTGGATTAAAAACTTTGTTGTATGACCTGACGAGTTTCACAGCAAATACCAGAGCTGTAGAAATGTTAGAATTAATTCGTTTCCACTAAAGATATACTTTCTGAATATCTGATCTTAAACATTTTGCTTTGAAAGTTTTGGCTCGAGTGTTCGTTGAGCGAATCTGAAGGTAGGAAAATTATTATTTTTCTCGCTACGTACTTATACCTTTATTTTCGTTATAATGTCATTCGACCATTTAGGCTTACTTTCAAAAGCTGTTGGACAAAATCAGTCCAAATCATGCGTACAAAAATGCCAATATCAAAGCTTCTCGGGCTATGATTGTAAGTATTTCTCTTAACACTTTACTGTTTATTTCTGTCTTAACAACTGATTCCTTATCAAGTTTTACGAATTATTCTTTGATCGGAACTGTGGTAAAACCTAGTAGACGTAGATAAGGGGGTGTGAAGTGCTGTGGGTCCAACCTCTCCCTCCCCCAAGCCTAAGAGAAATTGTAACACTTCTTTTAGATTTATTTGTGTAACGTTTTGAATAAATAACCCGCCATTCTGTCTATGTATTTTTATATCCCTCCGTTTTTACCATGTTTTTTATTAATTTACTAAACTTCCAAAGCGACAAGCAGTGAACGTTTTCATCACCGCTTGCTGGTGAAAAGTCGGCAATACTCTTCGGAAACGAACATGTATCTTACTTTCGCATATCAAATATTCCGCCTTCTTCCGCATATAAATTCTCTGTAAAGGATGAGCATTTTTAAACGTTTATTTTGTATAAACACTTAAGTAAATTATTTGATTATTTTATTAAAACAGGTTGTGGTGGTTCTCCCACAAAAATTACACAGGTTTATATATGGCAACCACTATTCTCTTACTTAAATACAAACTTAAAATAAGGGGGGGACTCTCTGCAACCACCTTGGAGTTTACATTTAGTTTTTTTGTATTTTATAGTGAAAACCCACCAATCGTAGGAATTTCAAGTTAAGTTCATAAACATGTTATACACTTTTCTCTGTGAACCTAATTTACAACAAAAATACGTTTTATGTTGAAGCCGAAAACTGAAAACTTTGTTTTTTATTATTTATGTGTAAATAAATAAAATTATGCTTACTTGTGGTTATGAAGGCGTGTAAGAAGAAAATGAAATGCAAACAAATTATTGCAAAATTACAAACTATCGGTGAATTCTTAATTACTCATTTGATTCTAAAATTATAATGTTATTTTTCAGTGCTTTAAAATTCTAAGCGAAATACCATTATAAATTAAATAGGCTACTATTAAAAGTGTACACCTTATTATTATCAAAATTCGTAAGCGATTATTTTTTAGTGCAAATACTTGTGTTTCAATTCGTTTCAACATACCGTTTGTTATTTTTAAACGTCAGCTCCCAATAGTGAGAGAAGATTTTGTGATGGGGTATTGCGGTTATTTCCCCTAAGTTCTCGTGTGGGTTTATTAATGAAAAAGCATAACAAAAAAAGGTTGTTAAATAAGTACAGGTAATTTAAGTAATTTTCGAATTCTATTCGATATTTTTTTCGACATTTCTCACTTGTTTGTAAATATACTACTTTATAAAACTTATCCCCTTAAACGGTATTTTCATTTACTAAGTTTAACTTTCACAACTTGAGCCAAAGATCAAATAAAAATATTAAACCATCTAGAAACAAGGAGACCTACATTGTAAATGTTTCAAAACTTTAAATCAGTGGAGTGGTTATATTTTTTAAAGGAGTGAATCTTTTCAGGTCGGATTTGTCGGGCATATTTGTTACTCTAATATAAAGAGATCTTTAATTTGATGTACTACTCGACCTATGCTGCTAATTTAAGGATTTCCAACTGATCTTCCTTCGCGTGGGCACTATCCCTCTAACAACGACAAAAAAATTAGTTAAGTTAATTCAAAAAAGGAGATTTATAGGTGGCAGTAATAATATATCTAAATTTTTATTGCCTGTTACCTGTAATCGTTTCGGGAATGTATCAAGCCCGTGCTGGGCTTTTTTACACGCCTATATAAAGGCGAGAAATATTTTAATTATTATCCATATCTGAATTGTCAATTAAACACAAAACGAAAACCCAGGAAAAGTGTACGGATGTAAAATAAAGAGAAAATAATACAGTGGACTTGATCGGCGCGCTGGTATTGACCAATACCGGCCAGTTTTTTTTTTTTTTTTTTTTTTTTTATATTCGTCGGCAATTTAAAAACCTCTATGCGCATGCAATTGAAGCATGTCAAAAGTTTGGTTTTCCAACTTAACTTTTTTGTTACATCCTATACGAGTATATTGGAATAAACAATAAAACTAGAACATCAAACCCAATAACTTCTAATACAAGCCAACCAGCGTCAGAAAAAAGCCACAACCACTGTGACTCGATTTATATTCTTGTTCGTTGCACCATGACGTATATAGCATATTGGCATTGATGACACGACCACCATCAAATAGCGGCAAACTTTGAATGTGTAACTCTCCACAAATAGCAGCAATGATTCATAGTTCCCAATCCATTCAGTTTGCTCTTTTAATAGCAATTGTAACCAGTTTGTAATGTTAAATGATTATGAGTAGCTTCTAACTTGAGATACAATATCAGACAACTAAATTTGTTATATGAATAAAAATACTATAAGCTTAGAAAAAAATAAGTCCTAAAAAAGGTTTCTAGAAACACTTATTCATGGGTTGTTATATAGACTGTAATGTAAGTGTCGTCAACCCCAAGCACATTACCAGCCACAAATGTTGAGGTTAGGATAAGATTGTGGTAAGGATTAACGGATAGGTCCAGTGTACTCCGTTATAAGAGTGGTTCTTAAAGTTTACGGCTGGACTTAGATGAGGCTTTCTCTCAGTATGAAGGTTTTTGCAACCCTGAAAGGGACGGAGTGCAAACCCCCTGCCAGCATACGTATCCCCTTGAGGATTGTACCGTATGACGATAACACATGGGGGTGGTGACTTCTGAGGTCGTAGTAATAAATACTAGAAATACAAAGTTTACTTATAAGTTAAGTTTAATTACGAAAACCTTAAAAGCACCACTTTTAGATGGTAAAGGAAAAGTTATGTACTGCCACGTTGCTGCCAATTAGAATATAATAACTAAAAAGTATATCTTCTAGGTGGGCCTAAAATATCCAATGTTCTATTGAATTATGCGTACGACGTTTTTACTTTACAAAAACAATAATATTTCACTTCCCTTCGCAATAGGTAGACTCACAACCCGGGTGTCGGCGTCTTGGCACGAGACATTGAAGCTGTAGTCTAAGAACGGTTATTTCTAGAAGAGGAGTAGAAGTTGGGAAATGGTTAGCCATCTATTCAAACCAACACGTGAGATACATCAGCTACGTAAACTCGCCTAAAACAAATTCGCGACGGTATTAGCCATTTAATGATACAAATTACAATTTATAACAACGTGCTCGTCGCCATAAGGACGACGCCACAACCTTTATCTATCTCCATCAAGCAAATAAAAGATCTTCAAGGGTAAGTTACTTTACTATTCACATCTTTACTTTACGTTACATTCATTTTTATACGTTTGGCATCAAAGGGCTAATTTAATAATACGAAAAGATAAATTTTACTTACGGACAAAGCCGCGCGAGGTCTGATGGGTTACGTAGTTGGGCTGCTACAAAGGGTTAGAAGAAAAAAATTCATACGCGTGCCAATTAGGTAGTTACTCCGCCCAATAATTTAGTTCCGGAACATTGGATGTAAAAATAATATTATATTATACTGGCTGATTAGGTTGCGAAATTTACATTGTATGAAATTTAATTAACTAATTTACGGTACAGAATATCTCCCCCTCTTTTTGATTTCGCAACCTAATTAGTCGCTTTACTTTAAACATATTCTAAATAAACAAACTTAATTTCAACCTTTTATTCATTACATAAATTCAAATTCAACCATAACAATACGATAAGCGCGGGGTTTCAAAAGTTTCCTATGAAATCCGCTAGATCGCATGCCAATGCAGTTCTATGACTGCTCGCTTAGGGACCAAAAATAGAAAATCCAATTTAGGCAAACTATTTTCATGCAGTGCACGTTGCAGCGTTTTAGAATTTGCGGGTCGTTGCAAGAATAAGGGCATTTAAGGCGATTAAATCGTAAACAAGTGTAGTGTAGTGTTTTGTTATATAGGCGCCACATTCATACTTCTTTTTTGCATTCATACCAGTGTTTTGTGTATAGTGTTTTTGCCATTAAATACCCTGAGACTTGCGGACAAGTTACCAATATGGATCGAATACTTTGGAATGAAACGTCCCCTCACGAGAAGCTAAGTCTCACATTTCGTATTAATACTGCCTCACTCTTAATATTGTATATATTTACATAAAACATCCTATACATCTTACATCTACATGAATTTTAACACTTCCAAATATATCTACAAAATTCAAAATTCAACATTTCCGGCATACCTACAAAAACACAGATAATTTTTCATATTCGGTTCCCTCATTACAAACAGTCAGGATCAACTTTGTCTCATTTCTTTACACTAAGTCTATTTACAAATTCTTTTTCTATATTTTATTTCCATTGACACATTCATTAAGAATTCACTAAACAATTAACTTCCTGGATTTTATCTTATCTTTTAAATTTGGCAGCAAGTGGTTCCTTAAGCTAGGGATGCTACAAAGTTTTTTTTTTATACAGAACAGGTCTTAATTTAATTTTAAATCTACAATATGAACCTTTTTTACATTCAAAACATTTTCAGTGTGTTGTACAATACAAGTTACAGGGCTTAAAAAATATTAAAATTCTATAAATTCCTACATATTTTGGTGCTAATTTTGCACAAAACTTTTCTACCTTATTGCTTAAATAGTGGGTTCTAATCCATACTAAGGAATGCAACTTAAAGGGATGTTTTACATTTTGCTCTGAGTACTTTTGTCTATTACTGTTATGTGCTATACTCCTTTTTACATTCACCACAGCTCTCTTTAAATTGTTTACAACAGTTTCCTTGGACAAATTCTCACCAATTATATCATTTAGCTTCCATAAATTAGATAAAGCATTATTACAGGAATGATTAAACATTAAATCAAAGGCAGCAAAACCTGTTGCTTTCATTATGGGCGGTGTTTAAACTTAATTGTATATAGCCTAGGTCATTATCCCAATTACTATGACAGTTGTGGATAGAAAACTACGTAATAATGTAGATATGTTTCTAATATGCCTTTCTGATTGATTTCCATTAGCCCTGTAAGGCGCTAGTCTACGGTGTTCAATAAAATTCTTAAATAAGAACTTCTTAAAATACAGTGATGTAAAATATGCGGCATTGTCTGACACTATTATTTTAGGTACAGAAAAGTTGTTAAAATTATGCGGTCTAATTTATTACATATTTCAGCACTCTTACATTCCCTCAAAGGGATTAGCCATAGAAATTTACTGGCAGCATCTACAACTACAAGTAAATATACATTGCTGTTTCTAGTTCTCACTAAGGGACCTAAAAGATCTATGAATAAACAATCCATATTGTTCTTAAATGGCACAGATACTAATTCGCCTTCATATTTTCTTTGGCACACTTTACTCATTTTACAAACATTACATGTTTTCACTTTTGCCTTTATAATTTCGTCTAAATCAGGTCTATAAAAATACTGATTAATTTTTCTTTGCGTTCTAGCAATGCCTAAATGACCTCCTATTAAAGAACTGTGGAAGAATTTCATATTACTAAATCAATTAACTGTACAGGCAAAAATATCTTACTCTTACTTTTTACATTCCTTTTGTACATCAGTAAATTGTTTTTTTGATAAAATAACATAAATTGTTACTATTTGCTTTTTACAGATTGAATGATTTGCTGAGTTTCGTTATCTTGAAGTTGATATTTTTTCTAAATCTTTAAACGCTAATGGCAAATCATTAATTAACAACCACAAATTATCCTTCTTATTTGCACTTATTATTTATCTGCATTTTTAGTCTTTACATTAGATGTTGGTTTACATTTTTGCCTTCGGGAGGAGTTTGAATGGCAGAAGGGAAATCGATAATCTATTTTTATCCTGGTCTGGACCGTTCCGGCAGTCCACTGGGGCTCGGATCAGCTGTTCCCGTCGACTCGCCCTCAAACATACGTGAAAGGGCGTCTGCCAGCGCATTATCGGGTGGAACTTTTAAATTCCACCTCAAATGGCAAATTCAAAAATCCTCTCGATCCACCGGGCAAGTCTTCCTACCTTCCTTTTGTGATTGAGGACATAGGATAAAGCTTGGTTATCAGTTATTAATTTAAAGGTTCTTACTTCTAAAAATTCGTGCCATTTTTCTATGCAAATTAGTGCACTCAAAGCTTCTTTTTCATAAACAGTATATTTTAATTCGGCATCAGTAAATTTCCTAGAGTAATAGGCTATTGGCATTAATTCATTTTGGTCGTTTTCCTGTAACAAACAACCACCTGCGGCTATTCCACTAGCATCTGTCATTACTATAAATTGCTTTGAAAAATCGGCTAACTGGAGTACAGGAGGATTCATTATAGCTTCTTTTAACTTTACAAACGAATCTTGACATTCACTTGTCCAAATAAATTTAGCGTTTTTCCTTCTTAAACGATTTTAAAGGATTACATAATTCGGCATAATTGTTTATAAATTTGAAAAAGAAATTGGTCATACCTAAAAACTGTGAAAATTTGTTTGGCGTTCTTAGGCGGCATAAATTCTCTTATACTCCTTGTTCGCTCGGGATCTATAGTTACTGTATTATTTTTTATTAAGTTCCCCAAAAAGGAGATTTCCTCAAAACAAAACTTTGCTTTCTCTAGGTTTGCCGTTAAGTCCATGTTTGCTTAGTCTATTTACAATCTCTCTGACATGTACTAAATGCGAATCAAGGTCTTTACTGTACACTAAGACATCATCACAAAAATTTATCACATATTTAAATTTTATATTGTCTAGGACTTTGTCCAGATAGGCGGACAATACAGCACTACCAACATGTAAACCAAAGGGTACTCGTTTAAATTTATATTTACCAAATATAGTGCTAAATGAGGTAAGATCTTGACTATCAGGTGATAATGGACATTGCAAAAACTTTTTCTTAAATCTATTATTGAAAAATATTTGGCTCCACTAAGATGTTGATAATAATTATTTAAATCACCAATGGGAAAATCAATTTTCTGTAACTTTTTATTTAATTCGGTATAAATTGACTACAAGTCTGTCCTTTTTGGTTTAAAAGGCTGGACTGGAGTAGGCTGAAGTACTGGGTTCAATTATTCCTTGGTCCAACCAATCCTGTATTATTGTTTTCATCTTATTTACAGTAGGAGGGCTCATAAAATAAGGCCTAATGTTTACAGGTGTGGGGTCATTTAGAACTAATCTCACTTCCAAATCTAGAGCCTCTCCTAATTTTGGAGTAAAAACATTTGGAAAATCCCCTATAAGGTTTTGTATCTCAGCCTCAGCTCTAGTGCACCCTATTTTTACATCAATGCTGTTTAATTCATGTTCAAAAGGCTGTTGTCTGACAATAGTTATTTTCTCATTACAATTGAATTTAAAATAACATGAATCTCCATCAAGATCTAAAATTAATTTGCTATTAGTTATAAATGGGTTTCCCAATATAATGTCCCATTTTAAAATTATCCAATACAATAAATTTTACTTTCCAACAAAATTTAGAAATTTTTATCTTAGCATAACAGTAACCAAAACATTTTATTTCAGTGTTTATTTGCAGCAAACATTCTATCATCTGACTTCATTAATTTAGAAACATTTTTATTCAACAATAGGCTATCATAAAATTCTTTACTAATTATATCTCTTGTAGCACCAGTATCTAATAAGCAGTTTGTTTTTACATTTTTTTTTACCCACTTATAGCTTCAATTAAAGGCATATTGTTACACTGTCTAACATTTAGTCTTAAATTAGGTTTTCTATAGTTTAATTTACTCCAATTTTTTAATTACCTTACCATAGACTCTCATAAAAAAATAGTGTTTTTCTTTTCTTACTGTATTACTATTTATAAAATTATTATTCTTAAATATTATGAAAACCGGGGGGAGGGATATTTTTAGGTTTTGTGTGTAATACCACTCCCCTGTCAAACTAGTTTTTTGGATTCCTAAAACAATTTTTTGCTAAGTGACCAGGCCTATTACAATTGAAACATAACTTTGGGTTTTTGACAGTAGGCCTACTTTTTCTAAGTTCAACATGTGGTGGATACATGTTTGTTAAACATATGTCTTACTTAAATTGTCCCTTAAGTTATCATTAAAGGTTATATTGTTACTAGCTATATCACACATTTTCCAAATCTGTAAAACAAATGGGATTGTTTTTCAAAAAATTAACTTATTTCTATCTGTAGGCTTAATACCTCTTTTTATACAAGTTACCAAGTCCTGTTCACTTATGTTACACAATAAAACTTGACTGAGCTCTTTGATGTCATAGATGTATTCATACAGTGGCTCATCAAACCTTTGTGGCCTATAAACTAAATCTAGTCTCAGTCTTTCAATTAGGCCTACAGGGATAAAAGCCACTAATTAATTCCCTGTGTAGATAGTTGACATTTGGCATGACAGACTTACACTGTATATTATTTTGGCTAAAAGTGGACCTTTTGCATAACATGGGTAACAATGCTAAAATTTCATTTTCTGATAGGCTAGTTTCACATTTTAGGTTTTAACAAAGTTTTCAAAAAGTTTATTAGCTCAGGTACTACTAAGCCATTTGTTACTGTAAAATTTTGTAAATAAACATTCTACAGGGTTGTTTAACTTATTAAACATATTTAAACCAGACATAGGTTGACTAATACAATCATTGTTTGCATTATAAATAGGCATTATAGGCAAAGGTGGGGGGTACTGGCAGTAGGCTGTGATATTGTTGGTGGTTTGTACAGAAATAGGGCCTATTTGTTCTTTCACTGCCTGTTCCATAGCCTCATCTTGTTCTAATGATTCATTTAAATTGGCTTCTAAACACTTTAAGCTGTTCTAGGTTCACTGTACGGTACTAAGTTTTTAGCTAACTGTTGTTCAAACATTTAACTAGCCTACACTTTAAAGCTGATAAAGTTTCACTATGTACAGAACTTAGTTCTAGCTGGTTGTCTAAAAATAAAACGGTTTATTAAATGTTTACACTTTTCTTGGAATTTGGTGATTTTCTAAAGGTGAACTAGCACTGTTCAATTCACTGCACCCATGTTCTAATAATATCACTTTTTCACTGAGAAGTTTTTACTTCCTGAATTGTGGTCTATTTTTTTTAATAGGCTACTAGGAGTAAGGTAAAATATTGTTTCTCAAACACTGTCTTAAGGACTTTCTGAGTTCATTTACTGTTACTGTCACTATTTAATTTAATTACCTCTAGATATCAGTTTCAAATACCAACTCATCTTTAGACAAATATTCTATTTTAATGGCAGGCATTGTGGCGTTTTCACTCAGTTTCACCCAGTTGATGGCAGAGTAGGCACTTCAATAGCAGAGTTGCGCAATAAATATGTGTACCGTATGACGATAACACATGGGGGTGTGTGACTTCTGAGGTCGTAGTAATAAATACTAGAAATACAAAGTTTACTTTATAAGTTAAGTTTAATTACGAAAACTTAAAAGCACCACTTTTAGATGGTAAAGGAAAAGTTATGTACTGCCACGTTGCTGCCAATTAGAATATAATAACTAAAAAGTATATCTTCTAGGTGGGCCTAAAATATCCAATGTTCTATTGAATTATGCGTACGACGTTTTACTTTACAAAACAATAATATTTCACTTCCCTTCGCAATAGGTAGACTCACAACCCGGGTGTCGGCGTTCTTGGCACGAGACATTGAAGCTGTAGTCTAAGAACGGTTATTTCTAGAAGAGGAGTAGAAGTTGGGAAATGGTAGCCATCTATTCAAACAACACGTGAGATACATCAGCTACGTAAAACTCGCCTAAAACAAATTCGCGACGGTATTAGCCATTTAATGATACAAATTACAATTTATAACAACGTGCTCGTCGCCATAAGGACGACGCCACAACCTTTATCTATCTCCATCAAGCAAATAAAAGATCTTCAAGGGTAAGTTACTTTACTATTACACATCTTTACTTTACGTTACATTCATTTTATTAGTTTGGCATCAAAGGGCTAATTTAATAATACGAAAAGATAAATTTTTACTTACGGACAAAGCGCGCGAGGTCTGATGGGTTACGTAGTTGGGCTGCTACAAAGGGTTAGAAGAAAAAAATTCATACGCGTGCCAATTAGGTAGTTACTCCGCCCAATAATTTAGTTCCGGAACATTGGATGTAAAATAATATTATATTATACTGGCTGATTAGGTTGCGAAATTTACATTGTATGAAAATTTAATTAACTAATTTACGGTACAGGATCCACTTCTGGCTGATCCACACATTACAAATAAACCCTTTACTGGGTAAAGCAAAATTCGATGTTACTTAAATCTAAACAACCCAACTGATTGTCCAGGGTTGGGCAAATCACTGACCGCAAATGTTCACATATTGGGGTAAAAAAGGCCATCGATTTCTAGTAGACAATGGAAACATACTGTTTAGATCAGCCTCTCTTCTTTCATGTGACACGGCAGAGATACTCGTAGCATCCACTATCACTACAGTACTCATAATTTATACAACATGGGATCTCTACAGGAGGTGACCTCCCCCCCCCCCGCCAACCTTAGGCATCCTGAACCTTAGGTATCCTGTCACTCTCAGAGCCAGCGCAAAGGTTCCTTTTTGGGCTAAATACGAGCGAGGTTTCCTTAAATACTTCTCCTAAGTGAACATAAACCTTTAAAACTGGCAATTGCTTGGGAAATCCTTTATTTGACTGACCCTGCTTGCCCAAAGACATCGAAAATTAATCCACTAAATGCCCAAGTGGACAATTTAATCACCATTATAACAAAAGCCATGTTACCCTATATAAGATGTACATCAGACCGAGATAAGGCTTTCAAGCCAGGTAACATAAAGACTGTTGGTAAAGTATCCATGGAGACCCTATTCCACCCAGGTTTCTACTGGAGGTGGGTCAACTAAATTAACTTAATTGCATTAAATACTAGTTATTATTATTTAGTCTCCTATCACTATTGTTGAAATGAAAAAAGGTTGCGATGGCTGGATCGATTTACAGCCATATCCCCACATTGTAATCATTGATATTTCAACATCACTCAATACCCTCAAATTGAACGGATGTTTGCTTTTGATTACATTCACGTGTTTTGAAGGCTTATTACCGTATTCCTTGTCTCTCCCTTTATTAAAACCTCGATCATGTTATTGCTTAATGCTACTTGGGGGCCGAGATGAGACCATCTTTCAGGAATTTTAGTAAAAATACTCCTTTGCAATGCATAACAATTTCAATACACAGCAGTTTCATACCCAAGTAGATAGATCCAAGAGTGGTCCTGTGACGAGAATAGACTCGTAACTTTTCATAACCACCGGGACATGTTCCCACCTCAGGCTCTGCTCCACGATTCTGTGATTATATTAACCGCTTATTCAAATAGCCCTGAGATCTTGGCCACTAAATCCAACCGTTTCCACCTGGTAATTAGAAAATGCCACAGATCGACATTTCATCATAATTAGAGGCTGTGTCAGGAAAATAATTCGCGGCGCGCGTGATAACCTGGTGATGTACGTCCAGACCACTGCGCCGGCGCGGCGCCTGGTGGTGATTGGTAAGCATTTATTAATGCTGGCGGAGAGAGTGATGCTAAGCCTCTGATAAATGTCCTGGTTTGGACTGCTAGGAGGGCCCACAATTTGCATTCCGCCCGGAGCGTTGGATGTGCGCGACCTTTTTATTTATGTAAATTCGTGTTTTTAAATTGACTAAGTTCCAATTTGTTATTACGCCAGTTTATACCTAACGATACATTTCATCACTCCTTTGGTTTCAAAGTCAGTGGAATGATTTAAAAGGACAAGTTGTGTACAATCTTTAGGAAACTTTCGCTCACTGGATTACAGTTTGATAAAAAATCTAGGACAGTGTCTTCAGCCTTTAGTCGGAGATATTTTCATCACGTGTTTCACAACGTAATGAAATCTCTGGCCAATTGGCATAAAAAAGATCATAAGCCTACTGTTTTTAGGATATAAGCATCTCTAAAGCCACAACAGAAGACATAGTAGGTAAACCCCAAACGTTCACAAGGAAACAAGTAACAAACACAACTCTGCCATAGTTCAATTTATTTAGTCTATACTCATTTCAAAACACACTGGAATTCTCGTTTGGTCTCTCTGTGCCTATCGTGCTCGTTGGTTGAAACTTCGTATGCTCGTTTTTGACGATGGAATTCATAAGCTTAAAATCATAACTCAGATAGACGGAAGTGAGAAGCATACTCCTGATCTGGGTATTATAATCAACCTGTTCAGACCAGTCACCTATGCTAATGAAAAATACATGAAATTCACTTTAGCGGAAGCTAAAAATGAATTATCGGTAGTTACTACTCGCTATATGTGTCAAAATGTACAATTTAAAAACATAATATTTCTGGGTTCAAATTCAGTGTGTATCCCTATGGCTGAAACGTGTTTTATTCGAGTCAAATACGATAAACATTAAGGGACTTTCTGATACGCTTTTAAAATCACTCTAAATCTTGATCAATTTAAAGCTCGATTCAATACCCCTTTTTGTGTCTGTTGTGTTATGTTGGGCCGGAGTTCCTGACGCGCCGCCTGTTGTTAATTAGGAATCTCATAAAAAAATCCACTCACAATTAGGATCCAATAATCATTAATGAATTAGGGGCAGTTGGAATGGGTATTATTATTTTATGTCTTGCTGAATTGTGACTAGGATTTGTTTATCTGTATGTCTGTAAAAACGAGATATCTTTATATTTTATGTGCTATATAATTATAACAAATAATGACGCTTGCAAGTACAATGTATATTGTCCTACCTGTATTATTATCTATTGTAATTTAGTTTTACTAATAGTGCAATACTAACAATCTCTCTTACTCAATTATTAATTAGGAAACTCACATTAGTAATGTATTGCCACCCGAAATCAGAGACCGAGAGAAATATACTTCTAGACTTGAAAAAGAAAAATAATCATCAGTTAGCTTACGTGATCATAAGTTGGTTTCGTGTGAGCCTATTTGAAAACGGTTTTATTTATATTGCAATAAAAAAATTGTCTTTAATGACCATTGGTAAAGAATTAACAATACAATGAATGAAAGCAGGGATTTTTCGGGACATTTGCTATCGTTTAGTGATATACAAAATCAGTAACCACTACGTTTTCGAGATCTTGCAATCTGGTCTACTTCTTCTGGTAAATAACTAAAACCTGGACAACCATAAATACAAATTAGGTTTTAAAATAAACAAAATTCCATACGTAGTTATAACGCGCTAGGTTTATAACTCGTTTAGCAGATCTCGAAAACGTAGTGTTACTGATTTTTTTGTATCCACTGAAACGATGGCAAAACGCTCGGGTAAAATCTATGTATTGTCTTCACAAACCCCTCCATCATCAAAACAACAAACTTCAAACATAAGAATAATCTGAATATTTTTGGTGTCAGTTGAAAATCTTTTGAATATTTAAAATATACTTGTAAATTATTCTAACAGAATACCTACAGTGGCATATGTAGCGAAGACCACGCATTTCTCTTTCGAATTGGTTTATACGTTCTTCATGTTAGAATGGGTGTGATCCAATTTCATATTTTTACAAAACCTGTTCTATTTAAAGAAATAAACAACATAAACATCTTTAAATTTTCTCAAATTTTACATTATTCACATAAATATTTTAGGCCATGTTCATTACATATCAGTTAATCATTTCATTAATATACTTCATACGGGACATCAAACAATGAAAAAGTTATAAAAAGACGAATAACCACCTCTTGGACATCGTATAACAGCTTTAATGGTTCTTCAACGGTATTTTTCTTAGGACTTTTTGATAAGTTTACGGGGATTAAACTGGGCTGTAACCTGGTGTTGAATGTTTGTTTTCAGTTGCTGAAGCGTTACAGGTTTGTTAGGCGTATATATAAAGTCTCCTTAGAATCCCCCACAGTAAAAAAATCAGATGTGATATAATTGCTATGATCTTTCTTATGCCAATTGGACGTCACCGTAACGTGAAATAATTGCCCTCTTTAATGACTCTTTTTAATTTTTGATTGCAAAACATCCAACCCAAGTTGTATGTATTGTATAACAAGTTGCTGTCGTATTGTGAGAAAGCGCACACCTGTTCACCATTATTATTCAATATTTTCATTCAAAAAATACTCGGTTGTCCATGGGAGCCTATTGCTTTTCACTACCGAAAGTAATTTTGATTTGGCCTTCGCCCATACGACCTTCTCAATAAAGTTAAAGTCCCAATTACGCCCCCTGTTCTTTATTTGGGCGTAAACAGATGCGCAACCAACTCAGGTTGGCTTGCTGTTATTGGGATACGCTAATGTATCGCCGGTGCCAATAGACGTGGCACGATTTTCATCTCTCCATTTGCTGTTTTACCATTACCCAGTGAGTTTCAGATGTTTCTCCATCAGAGAGGAGGAAAATTTGTCCTGTTAACTCAGCATTACTTTTCTGCTGCTCTAATACCCAATCTTCATTAAATTTCTTCGCTGTTCCTCTATAATACTCTGAGGTTTCAGGTATTTCAGTGAGTTTTTTAATGGGGCTTGTTAAGTGTAAATCTTTGTTTCTAAAATGCGTCAAGGAAAGCCATAAGAAAGGACTAAAATCTGCGAAAACGGGCGTCAAAACCGACATCTGAGGGGTTTCCTTCACTCTATAATTCACAACAATATTCTCGGCTGGACCGGTATTCCATGGCAGGTAGGGCCTTACAATGCTTCCAGTTTCTCTCCATATGTTGTGAATTTGTTCAATGCAGTTTAGGGCTTGTTACATTTGGCATAGCCTTCCATTAAATTTCTATAAACAGTTTGTATGGAATTTTTTTTCATTGTTGTTTAAAACAAGTCTATGGAAACAATTTTTTACAACGAGTTGCTATGTTTAAAGGTTATCTACTTCGATAAAATGAACTGTCTTAGACTGAAGTCTCAGCCTTCGTTCTCCGCACACCAGAAATACATTCGTTGGGCCAAAAATGTAATTTCTCAGAATGTTGATTTGCCCGAATTAGAGAGTACTCCTCCTAGAGTTTGAATAACTAAACTAAAATTTTTGCTATTCCACCCTAAGTTTCTGTTACTGAGATAAATAGTATGATTTCTATCTCCAGGAACAGAAACTTTCCCGGCTTCTTCCTATAATTTGGATAAAATGACCATTTTGGACCAAATGAATACGACACATACCAGGGTCTCTTGGGCTAGCAGGTTCTCGACACTGCTGCTCTGTACTAGCATCCTTATCGTTATTTTCCTTATCGCTGGACATGCATCGCCTAGTAGTTAAGGATAACAATGACCGAAAAGAAACTTGATTATATTTCCTTCACTGTACGTTATTAGACCTGACTATTAAACCTTTTTAACCCTACGTGATAGCAAACATTGAATGGACAACGTTGAATAAGGCAATACATGGGGTGACGCGTTCACCCCATTTTGCTTTTAAAAGTATAATAAAGCATTATTAAATATACATTAAACGTGCTTCTAACTTCAATTATTTAATAAACCGGATATATAAATACACAAAATACTGTTATATTGTTTTTCTTCACTTTTCCTAATATAAGTATTAAGAAATTGTATTTCAAGGGAAGACTTAATGAGAACAAGTTTTTCTATATTCAAAATGCATTCCAAAACAATGATAGTTACAATAAAAGGAATGAGAAAAAAATACGCTTTACTCAACCAAGTAATTTTAATGATAAGATTACATGTTAGTGAAAAATATGCATTTTTGTTGAGTAGTTAAAATACTTTGTAAATGCTATAATTATGTTCATATAATATAGTTTTAAAATCATGATATATTAAATAAAAAAACAATACGAGTGTTTATAGGAACTACACTAGTTATAAATTAATGTTTTGACTAAAAAAAAAAATAAGTTACAAAATTGAAATTATTCAAAATTATAACTTATATTATTGTAGCTAGGCGAACCATATTAATTTGTAATAAATTTTTTACCTTTTGTCTTAAAAACATTCAATCACAGGAGTTCTTTGCGGATGGGTCACCACAAGTTGGTTTCCTGCATTTTGAACACACAGTTTCACTTTTTTGTCCTTACAACGGTGGACACAAGTGACATCTATGCTTGTTTAGCTAAGCTTTGCCGGTGGGAGCTTGACAGGGTAAGCTGAGGATCCTCTATGTGTAGAATTGCCTTGATGGTTAGGCCTTCAGCCTCCTTTTGGAAGATTTTGTTTCCAGTCTTCTTTCCATGTGAGGTACTCATGCCAACTGCAGTTTCCCAGTTCCTTTAAAAAATTGCCTTCGCTTCATATTCTCTAAATGGGTACAGATTTTTTGACCAGGACCATTGCATTAACGCCTGCTTGGTTCCAACATACCATAGAACCATTGCGAGAGGGGCCATCGTCTAGTACCTTCTTGATACACTGTATACTATGCGGTGTACCAATTTTATCAAATGTATCTACTCCTCCTTTAGTCAGAGTGTGTATAAACATCTATGGACTTCAGGCTTTGGGAGTCTTGTATTTACATACAGGTTGGTTTATGCTATAGTTGACAGAATATTCAAAACGCATTTGTTCTTTTTAGGAGTAAATGATGTATAGGCATCACTTGAAACAGGAATAATCCAAAATTGTGTTGTGCTGTGTTGACAAGCTTTTGTTTGTCTGCCAAAAAAAATGAGGTAGGAAATTTCTCTTTTGTTGCCGCCCTTACAGTTCCTACAAGTGTTAAGTTGTGATCTTTGGCCATTTTGCTCAACAAGAGGCACAGACATAAGACCAGTTATTCTACCTGTTATGTTGCGACCCGTACCATGTATTGTTTTTTGTCAGACTTGTTTAACATATTAATCAGCTGAATGTTTTACCTTGGGAGCAAGTGTCGTGAATTAGTCTGTCGTAGTTTCTTTACCAATGTACGGAATTGCTTCAAATCATGTAGTAAGTGCGGTGCATCACACATAGTCCACTATTTTTAATTCCATACTTATCTGGTTTTCTTAGCGACTATAAACCTTAAATGGACATCGGCCACTGGAAATGCCAGCAATTGCTCAATCTATAGATAAACATAAGCATGGGGCTCATAATACTGATTTGCATTTATCAATGAAAGTTCATCCAAAGCTCCTCTAATGGGGGGCCAAAATTGTCTTTTGTAATTTCGCAGCGTCTTTGTTGTCGAATCCTTAAGCATATCAGTAAAAACATAAATCGATTTTCAGTCATAAACACCACTTAATAAAAACTGTGGATCCATAAGGAGACCACATTTCAGAAGTGCCATAAAGGTGCCCATCTTTCTGTGGATCGGCTGCTGTGGTATAGCAAGCCAATCAAAGATAAAATTTTCAGTTGAATCAGTGATCACATAAAATACCTTTGAGGAGAGGTACATTTTTCTCTACGCTTTGCTTTCTCTGTGTTTGTATGACAATGACAATCAGTATTTATGGCTCTGGAATTTGTCTAGCAATATTTTAAAAGCATCCTCTTCAGTTGTTATATTTAGAGCTGTTCCCCTTGCATGAGGTATACGAATTATATTTCTATTAAGCTGTTCTTGTTCTAGTAAGTAGGAGGTGGTACAAGGTGACTGAGGTATAACCATTTTTACCTTTTACCTATAGGTCCTTGTACTTGAGCACGCAGGATTATCCGGTTCCGAGTCAGAAGCAGCTGAAGAATCATTAGTCGGTCGTGGTATTCAGTATTGTCTTCCACAGAAGTTATTTGAACTTTGATCTTCATCAATTATCACACTGTCTTCATCTAACATATCTTCTAACTATATCACTAAAGTTTGGGTCTATTGTACTTGCCATAAGTATAATAAAACTTTAAAAACTTTAAACACAGCACTCTGCAATTGGACTGTACAACGAAGTCAACAGGGGTTATACGTCACCCCCACCAAGCAATTATTTATAGTCAACTTTGAAAATGATCAATAACACACTTGTTATCTCGCGTGCGGCAACAGACTGGACTGCTTGTAGAATAGATAAAATATACAAGATCGATATTAGCAAGATTGCCACAAACAACAACTATATATTATTCTGGGGGTGGGGTTAACGCGTCAACCCCTGTTTCCGTTCTTGGGTTAATATTTGTAAATAATGTGTAAAGCCAGTTATATACTCTGGAACAAATTTAATAGTTGGTACTTAATGACTCAGCCTTTTAATTCTCAGC
>NW_025785555.1:0-20369 GCF_021130785.1 Homalodisca vitripennis
AATCTTTAAACTTAATTCGATATAAGCCAGGTAACTAGCATAATATATAATCTGCAAAATTAGGTTAGAGTAGATTACATTGTACCAAAGCATTCTGAGACACAAAAAATTATAAAGAAACGTTAAACATAATATGTGTCAGTTCCAAGCATTCTATATCTAAAATACATTTAACAATACTAAATGTTATTAACTAAACAAATTACATTACTATCCAATGTTCCTGGCCTAAACAGCGGATCACGCATGGGTATGATTTGTTTGCTTGCAGTATAGGGAGCCGAAATTAAATTTGTATAGTTAAATCTATTTTTGTGCGCAATCTGAGTTTTCTATAGATAAATTTCGCTTTAGTAAAAGAATGTATATTCGGGGGCCTACGACAGTTTTTTTCGGTGCAGGTTGAATAGGATGGTATCAAAAAAGGCGCATGCATCAAGATACGAGTATACATCCACGAAGTGGTCTAACAAGGATGGGACAAAAACGCTCAATTGCTAATATAATCGCAACCTTTTCCAACATTCATTTAGAAAGTCCAATTTTCTTGTTAGTTCTTGAAAGTCCAAAGAAAAAAATTGTTTAAAAAGGATTTGATCCTTAAAAATTATATTTGACAAACACATTTACTTCATAACGGTTTCAGCTATCTTACTGCTTTTATAACATTAAATGGCACCAATCGATTAACATTTAAAGTTATATACCCAATAAAGTGGGAAGTGGTATATTTTTTAAATACCAAAAATAAAAAAATCTATAGAATATAAACTGTTTACAGCAAGTAGCTCTTACTTAAAAGAGGTACAGATACATTTGTAGTTACATGGCCTCTGATTTATATTACAAAAGTAAAATGATTTCTGTAATGTGCAATTCTTGTCCCTTGTCAACTATGAAGCATAATTGTTATATGGGTAGTTTTCATACTATAGTAGGGATTCTGAGTATTTAGTGAATATATATATATATATATATATAATTATATATATATTATATATATATATATACATATATATGATGTTCGTTTTTAGTTGAAATCGTTTCATCGTTTTTTACCCACTAGGAAAATACTGGGAGCATAGATTAGGAGGCTTCACAGTAGGGTGATTCATACGGTTAACGTGTGTTTGTTCACATCCCAATACCCAGTTCTACTGGGTTACCGTGGCTCTTCCTGCTTTGTTCAGATTATTCCGTTTACTTGTAGTTATAGGATTTATCTAGTTCCATTATAAACTAAATATTCTTTTAATATGTATTAAAATTATCTTATATTCTCAATACCTTCAGAAGATAGGAGTTAAAATAAAATTTGGCAATCTCTGTCCTGTAAATTGTGTTTGGATAGTTAGCGTAACATGTTTTAGAAAAACGTTTCTCTAAATAAAACAATTTCGTTTATACTTGTCTTTAAATTTCGATAAAAATTTTTGAAAATGGTTAAAATGCGTACAACACTGATTTTGCTATCAACTGCATCTTGCCATAGCTATATAGATAATCCCGTTTACCTGTATTCTACTTTAAATCAAATTCCGTCCAATACCCTCAAAAACAAATTGGAAACCAAGGGGGACACAATTAGCCAGGATACTAAATTAAGGATGCCTTAATATTTTCTCATTTAAAATGAATACTTCTGACTTGTTGTTGTATTTATTTTAGCACTACAAAATATGCAATTACCTCATGATTCATTTAGAGAGGAATAACATATCCCTTAATGTGTGGTATCTAATCATATTATTATTATTACTTCCATTTACGAAGTAAAAAACCATTATGCTAAAAATAATATGACGAAGAAAAAATTCTGTTACTTCTTATATTTTCCTGAATAATTGGCAAATAAGTGTAAATATAGAATCATGGAAATAAAGTTATTTAGTACAAAGATAAATTGGCTCATATGAAGAGCTCTTTGACATACTCACCGTTATTTAAGGGTGTATTCTTACTGAACATTTCTTTTCCAAGAATCTGCAATCAATAGTTTTCTCGCGTTAATACAAATATTTTTGTACTTCGTCGAATTATTCTTAAGTATTTTTTAAATAATAAAATAATGTTTAATGATTGATATATAGGCTACCTAACTTAGTTAAAAATTCTACGCAGTGTATGTTGTAAAGATACCAGGCTTTATGGTATCAACTATGGTACATTTAAACTAGATATGAACAACAACAAGTTTCTATAAACCTATGCATTTTGGAAGTCTTTTTTTGTTACACTAACTGTTTTGCTGTTAACGTAATCTCTCACATATAAAATTAAACTTGCTTTTGTAGTAACAGGACTAAAAAAATCCTAAGATCCGTATCACACTTTGATAGATACCGTCTATAAATGAGTGTGCGAACTTTTGTTATAACAGAAAGAAAGAAAGAAACTTTAATTTCACACATAGTAAAAATTGACTGATACAATTTTTATTAATAATATTATAGCAGACTGAACTCTAAAAACATTAGAGGTAACTTACACATAAACAATACACACATTATTGCAAACCTACAACTACTATTACACTAGACAATTCATTTTTTTATTTCTATAAGAAAATAAAAAGAAAAAAAAACTACAAAGCTAAAGCCTGTTTGGAGCGATGAATATTAATTTAACCAGAAAACTAGCAGCATTACAAACGATACAGTAAATATTTTTAGCAAAGTTATTTCTACCATAACTATAAAATTTCTAATTTACTTTCATAAAATGTTGGTATAAAATCTTCCATTTAAATACTATTAACTAGTTAAATTCGAAAATTGACCGAATTACGGGTACCAGATTACATGATGAAAATTACAGTTTTAGGATGTTATCGAAATTTCTCCATTTACTTTAACGTAAGACAGAAACACCGTTATTAATCAACGCGTTACAGATGTTTCTGTTCTATTGTATAAGAAATTTGATAGGAACTGATAAAAGCTCTATTGTTTAAAATTTCGGCAATATTAGAGAGCAAATATTCTTGTCTTCCAAGTTTTGAGACGATGATTGAGTTACGTCAGGTTATGAACTACTGCGTCTTAAATTTTTACGTTAAGATTTTTAAATATATACATTATTAAAAATCCTTTTATTTTTCCTCATAGCTAAACTTTTAAAAAATTATATCTCAACTTTGTGGCTTTTATTCCTATTTCAAAGAGTAAACTACCGCTAACAATATTACTGTAGGAAACGTCGTTAGTATTTATTTGTATATAGGGAGCCATTTTGACTTGGCTAAAACAGGCACGGGTAAATGTTTAAATTCTTCTAATGAACTATACCGTAGAATATATATGACACTGTTGTTGTTCTTAGCAACAATAGTGCCATGAAATGAATAGAACGCTTTGTTTGAAATCCGGCAACAAGTTCGTATATTTGATCTGTCAGCAGACTGTTTTCTTGAATCGTCCAAGCGAACGTAAGCCTGCATGTTTCTTTTGCTACTCCATGTTCCTCAGTGGGGTCTGACAATCTAGCCTACTCCCCCTCCCCTACACACACAAACAACCACGACTCCCTCGCTCATGGCTCAAACTGATAAATCCTCCTCAGTGTACGATAGACTAGTGATAGCACCAGTAAATATTTTTAAAAAGTGGGCTTACTCCTTCAGCTCCAACTTCAAATGTAATAAATTGTGTCATGCCATCTAATGCTATTCACTCTTTTGAGTAATTTGGTTTTGTAAAACCTTTTTCCAGTTTTTGATTAATTTTATATTATCTGAGATATATAGAAAATTGGAAATTTTTTAATGTTGATCCATGTCAAACGTAACTGCTTGGTTACAGAAGAATTTTGACTTTTGTAACTTTTTTCAAGCATTTTAAATTTTATTTTTTGAGATATATTGATTCATAAAATGATCGAGCAGTATTTTTTTGAAGAATGTTTTAGTTGACATTTATAAAAAGTATGAACATACAGGTAAAATGGACGTGTTCTCAAGTTATTTAATTTTAATTTAATTAACCTGAAATTAAAGTCAAAATTAATTTATACTGCCGTGTAACATAATTAATTAAGAATACGGTATAGTACTATAAGCATAATGAATTAAATATATTGTAATAAATGTTTACATATCTTTATAATTTCAAAGTAATGATGTTTTACGGGAATAGTTATAGAAAATATACATATATAGACACATACATATAATTGTTCCCAATTTAATTTGTTCTGTTCTAAACAAAAATTTATATAGGCTATTTTAACCTTAAAATCGTTAAAAAAAACAAACAGAAATTTGTAAATTTCATGAATATCAATAGTGTTGACATGATTATAAAAATCTTCCAATAAAAATGTACATGTAATGTATTAACCGTAGAAATGAATGTCAAAATTTTCGATATTTTCATACTTTTGTCATTAATAACTACCGCTTCAAAAGTAAAAATCTAACAAACAATACATAAAACCATACGGCAAACTGAGAAACTAAATAACCCCATGTTAAAAAAGCATTTCTCGTTTTACAAATTTCCTCACAATATTTACGTCGAGTTCGAAAACACTATGCATATTTTTTTACCTGTAACATTACAATACATAACGTGCTTATTTGGCCAAAATAGGATAAAGTGTTATTCCCAGCTACTGCCGTTTGACTCAACTTTTGACTCAAAGAATTTTCAATGGCATATAAAAATAGACAATATAAAGTATATTTAACACTCGATACATATGAGTTATATTAGGTCTTTCATTGAATACTACACGTACAGAAAGAAGATGAAACTATATATCAGATAGCTTAATTTTTGTAAACAGTTTAGTACATCATATACTACTTGAGATCAATGCACTATTAAATTTAAGCCATTCTAAATAACGTCCCTGTGAAGAAAACTATTTCAAAAGATTTCAACGAGAAAACCCCACAGAAAAAACATTAAACCACTATTGAGTGGTTAATAATGTCTTGAACTTTAGAGTGAAATTATTTTTAAACAGGGTTAAATTATAACAAATTGGAATCAACAAAAATATATTAAATGGTAACATTGTTTACTGAAATGGATTATTTGTTTAACGAATAATTACAGCGACATAGATATTGTATATTTTATACATAGATAATAAAATGTAAACCTTAATATTGCATTTTTTCCTTTTTAGTTTGAATGGCTTGGATAATTAAGTAAACTGTTTTGATTTCATATTATTCATTGTTGTTCAGATTTAAAAAAATAGTTTTAGAATATAACGTCTCCAATCAATACAATTTAAAAGTTTACCTTTTTTTACAGCACAAAACGATACAAATAAATAAAAAAGTTCTACATCGTTTAGTTACATATTCGCAAAGTTATGTACTACATGATTAGATGAGCGACTGTTGTTAGTAGTCTGATAAAGTCCTCACTGAAGGTTTTAACAGTGATAAGGGAAGCAGCTTAAATGGCAAATGCTCACATTACAATAGCTACCCTATTCACCATCTCTTGTGGGGTTTGAAAACAGCGTTTAAAGGATCCATGTCGTAAAAGGATATCCTAACAACTAAGTTCAGATCCCCACACCATCAAGGATATGAGATTTTAAAACTATAGAGCAGTTTTCTTGTTTGCTGATTAACTTGAAAGTGGATTGCCATGGAAGTATAATTACAAGTAGCATATTTAAAAACTCGTTTTACAATGAGAAGTTTGCAAACTAACTTGAATACACAACATTGACAAAATGACCGTTTCAATGGAATGGTTTGGAATATATCAAGGCGATGTTTTCTCTTATCTAAATATTTCTCGTTCATTGGTGAGCATAAATGTTCAAGGCCTATAACAAATGTTTCCCCCAACGGAAGTATTTTAAATACTTTCTTAAATTCTGACAGGCTATAGCAGCAAGAAGTCTATTAACCTCTAATCGATGAGCGAATAAAACTTGTTTTTAAAATATGTTTGAACAAGAAAAATTATTCTATTTACTGTCCCAATTACAAATGCAATCTGGTTCCCTGTGACTAAAATAGGTAGTATTCAAGATAATTTTGAGTCTATCATATAGAAAACAGGATACTTTCCACATAAAGGCCTCAATCTCCCATTTCAGTGGTGCAAAACCAGTATTAACAAAACATTCCCATTGCTAAATTTCCAGGTCTGCCAATATATGTATTACCAATTTTATAGAACTGAAGAAATCCCATCATCCCTTTGTTAATGATCTGATCAAAATGTAATAGAAACAATACAAGGTGTTTTATTTAGTCAGGAGAAAACATCTTTCCAACTAGCAAAACTCATGTCACTAATATTTTATAGATATGCTCTTTCAATCGTGTAATAGTCTGAGCGAAGGAAAGTAGTGTTTTGGTGAAATAAAAAACAAGGCAAATTCTGTATCTACTAAAATTGTTATTTTTCTTATAATTAAATCTTAATATATTATCTTAAATTTAAAAACTATGTTGGACTTTAAATAAACTGTTTACAAAACTTAACTAATTCCCGGCGCTTCCAGAAACTTACTAGGCAAGTAGATAACAGGGTCACAGCACCCACTCCACTGCTCATGGTATTGGGGGGGGGGCAATGGCCGGACAATGGAAACTGATAAAATCAACTGAGTGCTCTGCAAACGGTGCTATTTACCTATTAATATTTTTGTTACTGCCAGCGATCCCGTGTTCGGTCACATTTCTCTTCTTACCCGAGGTTGGCCTGTTTATCTGGAACATTCTCCCAAATTCTCGTAACAATAGGGTTGAATCAGCGCTTCAATATCCGACCAACACGTACCCTATCGTTTTTTTTCAAACCAACTGTGGAATGAGACATAAATCAAAAGAATGGTATTTCTGTAAACCATCTATGTTAACTTGAGTAAAACCATCTTCATTAGTAATGCTTCCTGACCTAAAATTAAGGTTTTATTAATATCTTGCCTTAGAGGACAAAATATCACTGCTTACATTCAAGAGAATCACAAGATCTGGTTATTATTGATACCGATCCTTCCTTTTTCTAATGTTAAATATTTAAAAAAAAAAACACTATGTCCATTATGTTGAAATCTATTCACGATAAATGTCTGAACAGTCAAGTGTTAAAGTACATTTTTACCTTCAGCACCGGGCTTATTTAAAAGTATCTTGTTATTACTTTGAGCAAACTTGCATTACAATAGTAGCTATGTAATAACTACCAAATTACTAAAAATTAAATTAAAAACTGATTAGATTAATTCAGATGTTACTCTATAACTATTACAAAAGTTTTAAGAATGCTTCAATTAACCTTATAATAATACTTTTTGCTTAATATTGAGTTTTGTTTAGTTTTATTCAACAGCTGAAACTTAATATCATAGAAACTATATTGCAGGTATTAGTTTTACACTGGCAACTGCACTTTCAAATATAACGAAATATAAAAAAATTACATCTTTGTAATTATTGATATACGAAAAAGTCACAATTCTCCAATAATTTTATTTTTTTATACACGAGGCCTTTCAGCATCAAAAGATGCCATCGTCAGGTGTTGAAACAACAATTTGAATAATATAAATATTTAAAATTTCAAATTAATTATCAGATGAGTAAAGCTTAATGAAAGATTTGTTTAGTTTAATGTAAAATAAAATAAATATTAATATATGTATAGAAGTTTGGGTCAAAAAGAATTTTGTTATATTTTAAAGGAAGAGTGAATTTTGAATCGGTCCTAAATCATTGTTTCAATATTTTATCTTTATGTTTCGTTATGTATAATGTTTCATAAGCGTCAAGTTCTTTCCTTGCTTATGGACTAGTTTTAATAATGTGAAATTTTTAAAAGTGTGATTAATTGTTTCTAATGCATGTTTGGCAATAGCTGATTTTTGTCCGTATTTGTAATATCTTTCGTGTTCTTTAAATCTTTTTTTAATGGTTCTTTTTGTCTGGCCAATGTAAATCTTATGAACAGTCTTCACAGAAATTCTTTTTTGTCACACTTCAGTGACAAAAAGAACCATTAAAAAAATTATAAATAAATCAATATATTCATATTGATATAAGGTTTATCCTGAGTAATAGGTCTTTTATAGTTTTCTAATAATTGATTCACGGCCTCTATCTAAGAAAATAAAAAATAAGACAGGGTTCGTTTTAGTCTACAGATTGTTGAACAGCCTTCCTTTATTTATGTTTTAAAATTTTCTACTAAGATTCGTTGTTTACAATGACCATCTAAATTGAACGAAAATGTTTGATTACTAAACTAAGTTTGAGCCACAACATTACTGTTTGCTTATTTAGTTGAATATTGAGTTAAAAATTATCCTTATTCCAAAACTAGTTTGTTACATTATTATAGGAGGACGGCGCGCACTACGCACAGTACAATATCTTTACTTCAGTTCCACTCTCGAGGAGTTCCGTGAACAGGATAGATATATTATGTCTATATAGACATACAATAGTGTACTGTTTCAACCCACTGAGTGATCAGGCTTCACTGATTTTCAAACTAAATTCCATGGATATTCATGACTGCAATACAACATGTTCTTGTTCATTTAGCAATAACGTGTCTTTCTTTTAGTTATCTTATATATTAACAGATATTTTTACCATCACAGCAGTGTTGAAAGAATATATATTTACAAACAAAACTCCCAAAAGATTATGCTTTATACTTAATGGTATCATATACATTGAGTTAGTTTGGTTTTTACATGTGTTTAATATATCACGTGGTACAATCCTATCTGAATGTACTCAGTTCGTTACTCTGCTTTCTCTCGTTGCCATCGAAGTTTCTCATAAAACAATAATTGTAAAAATATTCGATGACATTCAGCCAAATCCTTGGGAGTTGACATTGTGATTGAACTTAGTTTTTGCTTTAAAAAAATTAAAGCATTATGCATAATGTAGAGTTTAATAGGTTATACATGCTTATATATGAAATTTTTCAACCCCCTCAATTAATAAGCTTATAAATTATAAATGCTCTTCCTCATTAATACATAAATTGAAACTTGCCAACTTGCGTAAAGAGTAACACTTTACTCTCACTCTCAGCAGGGATCACTTCTGGCTGGTGTATACCTTCCAGTTGAACCTACCAATGAGAACCAATGTGTCACTAAAATCTGGAAAACTTGTGGATGTCCAGGAGCGGCACATCACGTTCTGGGGTGCGAGGGTAATTCCATAGGTCTAGTATAATGCGGAAGATAACTGTTGGAGTTTGGTGGGATTCGTTCCCTAAGTGTTAGAGGTTCTTGCTATCCTTAACAAGGGTGTGCCACCCCTGCCTACTATGACTGGACAGGCTGGTTCAGATCTGGGCATCCCCTTCTTCAGGGGTCATGACTTTGAGATTGGTGCCCTAATTCTTCCTCATGGATCTCAATATGAAGCGGCCCCTATCCCCTAACCTTATACCGATCCTGAATATCCTGTATTTCCCGAAGCAGCGCTAAGGCTGTTATAAGACTAAGTAAGTAAAATTTATTAAGCTTCTTCTACTAATAGAACAAACAAAAACAACAACACAAAAAAACACTTTACTCATAACAGAAAATGTTTATTATATATACAATCTTTTACCAGGAATTCTTGTAATGCCTTATTTATTCTTTGATATAAATCAATATTACATTAAATTTAGTGTTTCAATATGTACAATGTAAAATAACGTGCTGGTGTTTTGTAATTAAAGATTATTACTATTTATTAGTAACAGTATTGCTGTTGATTGCTGAAATGTGTTTAGAACTTTAAATTTATAAACATTTTTAAAGGTTATATTTTGACTAAAGTACATTTTATATATTGGTGTATGTGAGGTGATTAAAAGTGGTTTTACCGGCGGCAATTCGCAAATGAACCTAATTTGATGGGCGTAAGAACTTAAAGGTTCCCTTATCCTACTCCTACATATTTAAATTAATAAATTAAGGAAGGGTTCACTATCGCAGGCTATTGAGAGGAAATCGGTTCTATTGACATCGTCCGATAGACATACAGAATACTTTTTCCATGACATATACGAGAAATGAAATGTGTTTGGCCTTTATAAAGGTCGTTTTTTCGTAGCTACCGGCAGTGCAATGCGTGTGACTTAGGGCTCTTTCCCGCGGACGCGGCGCGCCACCTGGATGTCCCTGGACACGATGGTGACTCGCTTGGCGTGGATGGCGCACAAGTTGGTGTCTTCGAAGAGTCCGACCAGGGTAAACCTCGCTGGCCTCCTGAAGTGCCATGACGGCGGAGCTTTGGAAAACGCAAGTCGGGTCTTAAAGTCCTCGCGGACGAGGCGCTGGAACAGAAACTTGCGGATCTGCAGTTCGGTGCTCTTCTGGTAACGCCTGATCTCACGCAGGGTGACAGCCTGTAACGGTGAGGCTCCTTGACGCCTCCTGTGGCCGGCGCGCAAGAGCCCGTAAGAACGGGCAGCCTTTGAAAACTAACTCATTAAACTATATATAATTAGAGTAGATTGATAAAAGGTTAACTACCAAGGTTAAACACAAAGATTGTTTTAAGTATAATTGTGGAAAGTGCTTATACCTAACTTTTATAACTTGTTTAAAGGCTTTGTAATTGGCCTCCTTGCAGATAGAAAAGTATGAAAGACTGTATCAGGAACGTTTCCAAAATCGTGTGTTACCTTGTAATAAAACTTTTTTCAACAATCCATCGGACGACTTGCAAAGAAAGGAAGCTTTTCACACCATAAAACCAGGTAACTCAGGCCGACAGATTTCAGTAAGAACTCCTGAATTTGAAGAATCTACATTGGATGTCATATCAGACCCACCCAACAAAAGTACTATAGAGAATTTTGTTTGCAGTTCAATTGTAGCAATAAAACGTTGATGCCTGCATTTTTAACGGAGTAAAGCCACTTTGAGGCAATTCTTAAAAGTTGTTATGTCAAAGTGAGAAAACTACCAGATTTTTTTTAGTGTTTTACTTCTACTGTACATCTAATACTTAATTTTTATTTTATTATTATTTTATTTATTATTTTTTTTTAATTTGACTGCATATTCTATAAGTATGAAATGTTGTATAACATGTTTCTACTGGACATCTAATACTGTCTCTGCAAGTCGTTGATTAATTGTTGAAAAAGTTTTATTACAATGGTCTTTAATACACGATTTAGGAAACGACGTTCCTGATACAGTCTTCTCGCTGCAGTACCACTATATTAGTAAGGCCATACATTAGATGTACGTCTGCCAATTCTGAGTTAATAAAATTGTTAATATTATTATTTGCTATTCCTGTTGCTAATGAAAGAAACTAAATCATAAACACTTACTAATTAAAACAAACAATACTTTATACTAAAGTAATTAGAATTGACACAAAACTAATTTTTTATATTACAGAAGAAATAAATTAAGTTAACTTATGAGTAAAATGCAAACAATTCCAGAAAACATAAACAACTTTTAATAGCTTAAATAAACAGCTGTTCACATTAATCAGCTCATTGACTTTAAAATCAACTGTTCAGAATAAAACAATTTAGAAAATTATACATGTTATTATGTTTAGTAGTACTAATCAGTTGTGTACGTTCTTTGAGGAAGAGCCGTAACCGCGGTATAGCCGAAATAAAAACGACTGGTGATGTACCTTGGGGGAGTCTCGTAGTACGGGGTCGTCGAGGTCCTCGGCCAGGGCAGCGGGGAGTCCAGGATCACCAGAAGTCTTGGGTAGGTCTTGTAGATGGAGAGCGGTGGACAACAAGGGGAATGATTCACTCCGAGAGGGTAAATAAAGTAACTATATTGACTTTGAAATACATAAAAACAAAATAGAGCTGTATAAACGTGAAACTGTTCATGTATTGGGGTGGAATGCGGGCAGCAGCGTGTGTCCAGTACGCCGCCTGCGGAGAGAATAAAGAGCCGCGTCTTCTTATCTTGAAGGGGTTGGAGAAGGGGCTGCGAGTCGGTGACGTCATCTCGGGCCAGTAACAACACCAGCCGTTAACTAAGAAATAAGTACTGAACATTCCCCCCCCCCAAAAAAGGACATTTTTTGACCCAAGTAAAAGAAAAAAGAAAACGTTATGATTGAAGAAAATTTACCATTCGTCATGAAACATACCTGAGTCAATTTATCATTAATTAAGAGCTAAATATGAATAGAAAATGGAGTTATATGTACACTAAGGAGATTATGACTAAACATTAGGTAAAACAACCAACTTATTTACAGGACGGGTTACAATACCTGTCGGGGTTTTCACTTGGACCACACGAACAATGTTGTCAGAGCTAGGTAAACACTTTGATAATCCTACCTAGGGGCCAAGTTAGAGGATCACTATTGCTAGAGTACATTAATACTAGGTCATTTTCCTTTACATTTGTAGTTTGTTCAGTCCATTTTGGGCATTGGATTTGCGAGTGGAGGTAGTTCCAGCTCTTCCAGAAGTGTTGAGTGGCGCGAGACACTTGTTGCCAACGAGATAGAAGATTGAGTGGCTCGGAAGTGATGTCCTCTTCTGGACGTGACAGCAGAAGAATCTCCAGTGAGGAAATGGCCTGGAGTCAAGTAGTTGAAGTCGTCGTCAGGTGATGATGGAAGTGCGCAGAGCGGCCTGGAGTTCAGAACAGCTTCAATGCGGCATAAGAATGTCGAGAATTCTTCTGAAGTGAAGTGGTGGTTTTGTATTATTCTCTTCAGATGATGCTTGGTAGACTTCACTGCAGCTTCCCAGAGACCACCAAAGTTCGGAGCACAGGGTGGATTGAAGTTCCAATGGATTTCGTTCTTGGCTAAGTGGTCTGAGATCAGTGGCGTGGAGTTCTTGAGTAGAGAATAAACTTCTTGAAGCTGACGAGCAGCACCAATGAAGTTGCGGGCCTTGATCAGAATATATGTTGCGGCATAAACCTCTTCTAGCAATAAAACGGTCGATTGCGGCTAGACAAGATTCAGTATTGAGAGAGTGGACTAGTTCTAGATGAACAGCCTTGAACTGTCATGCATACAAAAAGAGCAATGTAGCATTTAGACAATTTTGCGTTTCTTCTAGTACTTTCTTTAACAAGAAAGGGACCAGCAAAATCCAATCCAACGTTGGTGAAGCATCGCGTTTGCTTGAAGCGAGAGGGGGGCAAGTCTGCCATTAGGGGTTGTGTGGGTTTTGCTTTCATTCTAAAGCAAGTGAGACATCGAAAAATGCGTTTTCGGATGAGATTTCTCGCACCCGGAATCCAGTAGCGGCGTTGAATAAGAGATTGAACTATTTTGGGACCACCATGAAGAGAGTACAGGTGATAGTGATCACACAATAGAGTTGCGAAGTGACTTTGAGAAGGAATCAAAACAGGGTGCTTCGAAGACTCAGGCAAGGGAGAAAACTTCAGTCTACCCCCCACCATGAGGGTATCAGATGATAAAAATGGTGTGAGTTTTCTTATCGAAGGAGAGCATGGCTTTCCTTGATTGACTGCTTTTATTTCTGGAGAATAGTGTTGCTTTTGAAACGAGTTTTACACATTGAGCAAGGGCTTCGGTTCGTTCATTTACAGATAAAGGACCAAAACGTTTAGCAGACTGTCTGGATCGGATGTTATGAATGAATCTTAGTACATAACTCATTGCATTTTGTAGTTTAGTGAGTGAAGAAAATCGATTTTATCCACTGGTACAGATCGATTTGGTGGTATAACGTTTAGTTGTTAGTGTATTGCTAAATGGTGTTTTCTTGATCTCAATTACTTCAGAGGAGCTTTTTCCAGGTGATACAGGCCAAGAGGAAATTTCATTTAGTAGAAAGAGGGGCCATGCCACCAAAGCGGGTGATCAAGTAAGCCAGAGGGCATCAGACCTCTAGTGCACACAATCTGCGGGATTGTTGTCTCCTGAAATGTGACGCCAAACATCAATAGACGTGTTTTCCGTTACTTTACAAACTCGGTTTGAGACGAAAGTTTCTAGAAGGTGCGGAGGTGTTCTTATCCAACCAAGAACATTCATTGAGTCTGTGAATAAAAAGATATCTGATATCTGTAGTTTGGTGATAAGCTTCTGGTTAGCTTTGACCAGTTGGGAGAGGAGCAACGCTTGCGCATAATTCCAAGCGGGGTATCGTTAGTGGTTTGAGTGGAGCAACTTTGGTTTTAGAATGCAATAGGCTACATCCGGTAGTTTTGTTTTCACATTCGACTCTTAGATACAATACCGAGCACATGCCTTTCTGAGAAGAGTCTGAAAAAACCTATGAGTTGGACGGATATGTACGTACTGAGGATATAGCGAGGGATATTTATTTTGTGACATAAGTGGAAGTTCTTTGACAAATTTATCCCAAACAATGTGTAGATGTTTTGGGGAGTGGATCGTCCCAGTCTAATTTTCCAAACCCATATTTGCTGAAGCAAGTGTTTTAGTGTGAAGATAACTGGACTGATGAAACCGTTGACATCATACACTCGGGCAACTTGAGATAAGACATTTCGTTTGGTCGGAGTTTTATTTACAGGGGCAATAGCGTAGTGAAAACAAATCCGTGGAAGGGTCCCATTCAAGTTCCTAGTACTTTTATGGAGTGAATGGATCCAAGGGGATGTGGTCTTTCTCTGTGGTCAGAAGGGATGGTGTTGAGAACGGAAACACTTGAACTAGCCCATTTGTGAAGTTCGAAACCACCAGATACGCAGAGTTGATTGAGTTCATCAAACAATTGAAGGGCTGCGTGTTCCGAAGAGGCACCACAGACGATGTCATCGATGTAGCAGGGACGAGTTTAGCACTTCTGCAGCATTGGGGTAGTTAGGACCTTACGTCGAGAACTAGTTGCTTCAAAGTTCGAAGGGCGATGAAAGGGCTTGATGAGAGACCAAAAGTTAATCGTTGAAGTTCCCATTCTTGGACAGGGCCAGAAGGGTCAGAACGCCAAAACAAATGTTGGTATTTGCGGTCAGAAGGAGCAACTTTTATGGCTCGATACATTTGTTTTATATCGCATGTCAGAGCGATGGGGTGCAATCGAAACATAGAGATAACAGTTCCGATGTCGGCTTGGAGCTTGGGTCCCGTCAACAGCAATTTATTAAGAGACTGATTCGTGTCACTTACTTCAGAGGCGTTAAAGACAACTCGGAGAGGTGAAGATGAAGATGATTCTTTTACAACTCCGTGATGTGTGAGGACATATGGAGAGGGCTGAGGGGCGAGACACATGTGACCTAGGTCAACATAGTTTTGTAAATTGTCTGAATAATGAGCGAGATTTCCCGGCTTTCTTTCAAGCCGTCTTTCCTGTTGGAGATACTTGCGAAGAGCTATTTCTCGTGTGGAGCCTAGGTCAGAGGGGGACGCATTTTTGAAGGGTAATGAGGCTACATATCGTCCGGTTTCGTCTCTATAGATGGTTGATTGATAATAATCTTCACAGAACTGATCAGCGGGACTGAGGGGTTTTGGAAAATTGATTTCTTCCATTTCCCAGAATTGTTCAAGGAGTCGATCAGTGCTTGGAGATGATGAAACAAAGAGAGAGTTTCGTTGGTGAGAAGGTGATTCCATGGGGACATCACCCATGAGAACCCAACCAAATATTGTGTGCAGCGCGGTAGGCTGCCCTTTGATGATGGAAAGTTCATTGGTAAGCATGTCTGTGAAAGCTTGAGCTCCAAAGAGAATGTCAACTTTAGCAGGATGAATAAATTCAGGGTCTGCTAGATTCAAAGAATTGAATCTCTGCCTTAGAGATTCTGAAAGCGGGGATGTAGGAAGATTAGATGCTATCTTAGAAATGATAACTGCATCCAACTGTAGTTGGACGTCGCTGTTGTAGCGAGAGGCTATGTTGCAAGTAACGAGGCCTTTTGTGTTTATGCCACATTGATGACCAATGCCTGAAATGTTAACATTAACACCTTTTGATAGGTAGTCGTAAAGTCTGAGCTAATGATTGAGTGACAAAGTTGATTTGACTACCTCCGTCAATGACAGCTCTGCACGTTTGCCAATGACCTAAATCGTCTTGAATGAGTACTTGAGCGGTGCCTAACAAAGCAACATTTCTTTTCTGTGTTAGTTCGCTGAGACTGACAGGACAGTGTTTTGAACGGGTGCGGTTGTCTGAGGTGTAGGCGCGGCGGCGGAAGCGCCGACGACTGAGGGGGGTGACGCAGGTGTAGAGATGTGAGAGTGAGGTGCGTCTGAGTGGACGGGCGGCGGAGTGGAGACCCGCTTGTCATGGAGTAGAGAGTGATGTTTCTTACTTTTACAAAATCTACAACTCGCATTTGAAGTACACGCAGACACATGGTGTGACCCAAGACATGAAAAACATCGTTTAAATGAGCGCACAGAATTATAACGTTCATGTAAGGGCAAAGCAATAAACTGGTCACAGCGGTAAAGTTGATGGTTATTTTTACACATAGGACACTGAGAGGCCAGGGGCCGGACAAGGCGACGAGTTAGTCTTCTCCTGAATGTGAAGCACACCGTGTTGAGCTGAGAAACAACCGGCATCTTGCGGGGAAGGGGTGCGGGTGTGGTCTTGACCGTAACTACACTAGAGGCTTTGTGGAGTGTTTCTTTGGTGAGTTCATAGACGGTACACTGAGGCGCCGGAAGAAAACTCCATAAGATCTTCCAATATAGGAGAATTGTTTGGGGGGGGGGGAAAAAATTGTCACTTCTAGTAATCAAAAACGCTTTTCTAGTTAATTATATTGTCTTAAGAGGCGCTAAAGCTAGTTGCAAGAAGCATAAAACCAGACAAGTCACTTGATATTTAGACTTTTCATATGCTTGAACATTTATGTTGAAAACACATCTAACAACGATCTGTCTTAGGCTACTTAGACTAGGGGGTCTTTACAGGTTGTTGATTCAAAGTATTTTTATTAAGATAAAAAAACTAAGCTAGGAGGCGTGGAATTAGTGTTAGTCGTTCCACTAGAGTGTCATAGGCTAGAGTGTAGTTAGCTGGATCCACAAATGAGGTGATGGCTTCAAAAACAATGCACAGAGCAGGGCGCTTCCAGTAAGGCTGTTTTAAATAACTAAACTTTTCAATAGGGGCCCATGGAGGTATTGTGGATTAAAATTATCAATACAGCGATCTGAAGGAGGTTTAAACTGCCTTCTAACTGTGCCACCAAAACTTACTTATATCTATTTGCGGGGAATGCTTAGGTTTTACAAGTTGAGGTTTGGTGGAGAGAATCTTACCATCGAACCAGTTTTACGTTCTTACGTAAGCTACACATAACAATCATAGGTGGCTTTACATTGTTATAGTACCATGTGTATCAAACTGCTTTGAAGGGCCGCGGAGGAAACTAGTATCTACAGTGGTCCCTTTGGGGGCGGTCCCAATCTAATTCAAGATTAAGATTATCCATCTGTCGTTCTGAAAGGGCTTTCAAAGTCTGAGTTACAAAGTACTTTCAAATTTGGAATACCTAGCGACTAAAGATCATTAGTCATTCACCTGGAAGTTCCTTGATTAAATCAAAAACACAAGCTGTAACTTTTGAACAAATACCTTTCTCTCTATTTTCACACATTGTTCTAGTTTTTTAGTTAGCTCATAATTTTCCAAACACTTAATTAAATACAAAAATGTGAAATACACCCTAACATAAGACAGGAATCCTTATTTTACTAAATTAACCCTGCTTAACCAACTAATTTAGTAAACCTATGACAAAAATCAAACAAGTAATCTTCAAACAAAACATTGACACAGAAATAATATTAGATAGTGAGTGATTAAGGAAAATAAGAATGATTCCCTCAGAGTGATAGAAAAATTATTAGTGTATTTAAATAGAAAACAGCTGGACAGATAAGTTGCCTCAAGAATAGATAAGAGCGTCCGGTCGGCAGGACAGAAATACTCGATCAGCTGAAGCCGACAATCAGGATAGCGGCCGTTCCGATAAGCAGCGCAATCAATAAACATAACCCTGCAGTTCTGTGACTGTCCTGTCTGGCGCTCTATAGTTCAGTTCACGAAACTTAGCTTTAAATGCTAATTTTATTTTTAAAGCTAATCAAGTTTGTTTTTCATGAGGCGGTTTGCGTTTTGTATTTGATACTCTCAAATTAAATGTTAAAAACTTAGTGAGACTGTTTTTTGCATGAAACTGAAGCGTTCGTTTATAGGACCACAGCTGATCCGGCTCGAAGGACCAAATAGTACGTTCTTTGAGGGAAGAGCCGTAACCGCGGTTATAGCCGAAATCACAAAACGACTGGTGATGTACCTTGGGGAAGTTCTCGTTAGTACGGGGTCGTCCGAGGTCCTCGCAGGGGCAGCGGGGAGTCCAGGATCACCATAAGTCCCTTGGGTAGGTCTTTTGTAGTTGGAGGAGCGAGTGGACAACAAGGGGATATGTATTCACTCGAGAGGGTAAATTAAAGTAACTATATTGACTTGAAATACATAAAAACAAAATGAGAGGCTGTATAAAACGTGAAACTGTTCATGTATTGGGGTGGAATGCGAGGGCAAGTCCAGCGTGTGTCCAGTACGCCGCCTGCGGAGAGAATAAAGAGCCGCGGTCTTCTTATCTTGAGAGGGGGTGGAGGAAGTAGAAGGGGCTGGCGAGTCGGTGGAACGTCATCTTCGGGCCAGTAAAAACAACCACCAGCCGTTAACTAAGAAATAGAGTAACTGAACAAGTTGTTTTATATTCTGATTTTAACTGAAAGGAAAACACTGTTAGATTTAGAATAAAGTTTACAACCCATTTTATCTATTGTTGTAAAAATTTTCAATACAGGTTATCGATTTTCTGCGGAATTTAACATTAAAATTTATGAATTGGCTGCCATTTTTAAACGGGTAAAGATAATTCTTGTTTCATATTTTGTTCTTAAATGGTTATACAAAAAAGGTCAACACAACTGCAAGCGTCTTTATAACTTTATCTTTTACTGGTAAAAAAAAGATATAAATTATTTTGGTTAAAAAATCACATACAGACAGATAGACGGAAACACTAAACGTTTTAGGACAAAAACCTCCATAACGAAGTTTTTTGATCATTTTCATGTCTAAGGCAAAATACCAACAATATTTGGAACACCTTTATTAAACCCAACCCTGTAGCAAATTAGTCTGCCATTGAATAATATCAATCGTACGTTTCGGTCTCCCTCCTCGATAGCATCCGATAGACATATAGATTATACAGACGTACTCTCAGTTAGGCAGAAATGATGACTAGAAATAAAATGTGTCAGCCCCTCCAGATAATAAGACTTAGGCTAACGCTCCCACCCCCCCCCCACGTCAGGCATACGTGTGGATTTTTCAAATTATACCTTTATTTATTATCCAATTACGTCAGTATATGAGGAACATTGTAAGAACGCTTGAGGAGAAATTGCTATTTAAAGAGGAAGAAGACCGGGGTTAAAAGGAATAAGTTGGATGAAGAGTACACTAACTTAAATAAAGTTTTACACAAAGACCCGGAGAGTAAAGTTTTCATAGCAATAAGAAACAAAACATTCTTTCACTTTATTGTTTGGCATGTTTTTATATTTGACAAAAGATATGGGAAATTTTATCACAATAAGACTAGAAACTTGGGTCCTTGTAAATATGAGATAAAATTTATCCTTTTTAATTCAAAAATTAATTCTAATGAACTTGAATATGCTTGATCAAAGATCTGTGGTTTCTATTTATTTACAAAATTTAATTTATAGTGTTTTCGTAATGAGAGAGAAAACTCCTTTGAAGTTTTTTGTAATTCTCACATCTTCGGTTTAGCTCACGAAACATACATCTTCTAATTAAACACGGTATCTAGTATTTATTATAATCATATCCATTATTAAAATCTAACATTAAAAGACTCAACTCAACGCTTATATTCTGAACGTGACCACAATTGCACAAGTATGTGGTTTTTTATTAGTATATGGAACGCGCATAGAATGGAACTAAAATGCATTATTCGCTGGATTTTATTCAATTGTATGTTTTAGTTTTTTTTGGTATGCAAAACCGTTTTAGGCTGAGTCAAGTTGACCGACTTTTTTGTAAATGGTGCACGGCAGAGAATAGTCTAACAAATTTGTAATTCTTATTATAAAAATAATGAAAATTTCAGTACATTCAGACCAGACAGCTATACAGGGGCTTCTTGTGGTTTTTTCCCCTTTAAAGTCAAAGACGATAATATCATAGTTTGCTAACCTGAAAAATAACTACTTAATTTTTCGAGGGTTAAATTTTTTTACTTCTTCTGGTTTTTTATATTACACCACTCGTGATATTGTTCCCCGTGTATGCTGTTTTGTTAAAATAGTTTTAACTACATTAAAATCTCCTTACTTAAACGCTCATGTAACATAATAAATATTGAATTTATGTGAAAACAACAAATTACATAAGACTGAAATAATT
>NW_025785556.1:0-22050 GCF_021130785.1 Homalodisca vitripennis
TTTAATCTACCTAAGACACAATTTACGTTATAACTTGTAAGTCTTGTCGGAGGGAGATAGAGGCCCTCTCTTAGTTGCGCTCATCTTAATTTTTGTTTTATCATACATTCTGGTGTTCCGCTCCTTAAATTTTACCACTCGAATATGTTTCATTCTGATAGTTTATTTCACTGTTAGGTCAGTGTATCACTTCGTAACGAGCTCGTAATAAGCTGTTAGCAGCCTCCACTGATATATTCCTTAAGATATTTCCTCATTGCATCAATTGACATGTTTACGTTTACGTTATCAATTATCACATTGTAATTAATGTAATACATTACATACTGTTTATTTTTAAACTGTTGACCTATCTTAATAACGTAAATTAGATTTTTGGCATATATCTGTTTAAATCCATACCGAAAGTGTATTGTTCTATAATAGTAACCTTACCTGTGTGTTTTGTAGCCTATTATTCTATCAAGTTAATAACATGCTTATTTTTGTACACATTTATTTTATTTGTAGTCATAGAAACAGTAGGAAATTTTTGAAATCTACTACCTTTCAAGTTTAGTTGTTAGCCATTGAAACTGGTTTCGCGGGCATCAGTATTTAGTACATTTTACTCGTTCACAAAACGTATTAAAATCATTAATGTCACGATTGAAACCCGTTATCTATGTATTCTTTACACATTTCAATCAGCAAATAATATTCATTTTTAGTATTTACAATTGTTTAGATAGAATTTGACGTTTTTATTATATAGAATAGGACTCCTTGCTATAAATGTAAAATAACTTTTGGACATTTCTGAGCAGAGAATTGATAGACTGATTTACTCCTTCCTTTTTTATTTCCGCCCTCTCTTGTTTCTTTTCGGCCGTGAAGATTTCCACTTTGAATTTGGCCTCCTGCTCATTCGTAGGTGGATGGGTTAACGATTGCAGACGTATTGTGAATCTGTTATTCTGTAGTCCAGTTTTAAGTATTAGTGTTGTTTATGGTTTTTTTTATTAACGTTGCAAGTTTCTAGAGTTAGTGAAGTTGGAACACACAACATGGTGGATGTGATTTATGACTTTGCATGCCACAACGCTGTGGCATGATTTGTTTATTGTAACCTAGTTTGTAAATATGTATTTAGCTTAGTTATGTTACCTGAAGAAGAGATTCTCAGGTTGCTAGATATTTCGAAACGTGAGATGTCACTGATTTTTTTGATTCACACTGAACGATGGCAAAATATCCGGAAAAAAAATCTCTGTTTTCTTCAGGCCGATTTTAGTAATTTTGGATCTATCAGTACTTTTGATACGGGCGTTTATCATTAATGGAGTCAATACGAGTATTCCCTGTCTGATTTTATTGTCTTGCCGTTCAGGGGCGTTCCATAGACGGCTCAAACGGTATGCTGTTATCGTCGGGAATCGATTCTCTGAACATGACAATCCCCAGAGAGCGGTAGCTCGGCAAAAGTCTCGATCTTTGTCTTCTCGTTTGTAGTTTCAGGTTACGTGTTGGAATTCACCACATTATGAAGTAGGGAATGGTGGTTCTCTATACACGAAGGGTGAGTAGGTTATAAAACCCCATTTTATAACTTGTTTGCTGTAGCAGTGCCGTCTTGACTCTCATCTCGTGATGACCGATTTCAAAGACACCTTCCGTTTTTTCGTTAGCTAGATGCCCTTTTTTAACGTGGTTGCATTATTAGTTGTTGCGATTTTCAAATTTGAATCGTGTTTTTGACAGATAGATTTCCTTATCCGGACGCCGGTTGATTGTTGTTAGTGACAAAACGCAGTATGGACTTAAGTAGAACGTTCTTCCACGGACCCCGAACCAAGCCCTCAGAATAGTCAATAGTTCAATTAGGTCAATTTTTTTTTGCGGAGACAAAATTCATTTGTTATAGACAAACGTCCAATAGGTTAAAATTTTGACATACATACCACATCGAGCTCTCTTTCAGACATACATTTGATCACTCGATTTTTTTTTCCACGTTCCATCCATCGCCAATTAATTCCCACTTCGTTCTAGAGTCAGTCTTGTTATTGTGTGTTCTCCCAGTTTCATACTCCAGAAACTCTTTTATACTTATAAAATGCCTTTTGACGCTAAACAGTCGTTTTTTAAACGAGTTTTTAACGCCTTGAGCGTCGAGGCTTTTCTTAATTCTTTAGGCAATATGTTAATAAAATGGTAACCCCTGCCTGTGATGGCAAGCGCGTTACATAAACCACCGACCTGTGGTCTCCCAGTTCGGTAGTTGTCTCTGCCTCTAGTTCCCTTACGAGTGAATGTCTCGGGCCCGTAATCAAGGCACATTATAGAACATTACAATAACAACGTTGTTTGTAAAATGTTAGAGGCTAGGCAGAGTTAAACAGTTGCAACCTTTTGAAAGTTGGACCTGCATGACTCTCTAAACTTTAATTTTTTTGCAATGGTGCGGATCGCCTCGCTTCTGTAACTTTAAACACTCTTTGAAAATTGGTTCCATTGCACAGGCACCCCCATTAGTTACCAATCCGTATATGTGTGGTGTGGATAAATAAAGCCATAATACGCCGTTATCAGAAGCTTCACTTGGGCTAGTATTTGGCTAGATGACCTCAGAACATTCCACGAACTACCAGGTCAACTGAAACTCTTTGTTCGCAAAATATTATCGGACAAAACTACCTGAAGAACGGGACCCATGGCCAGACTGCATCGTGTTGGAAACTGCGTTCCTGCCGAGCTAGACCCTGTTCTGCACGAATCTGAAAACACTGAAAAAGAAATGGGTTTCCTTATCTGTGGATTGAGAGGAATGAGGATAACCAAGCTGTCCTAAAACTATTTGCTACACTATCCACCTTCTGCAGCTCAACAGAACTCTTCCCCATCCTACTGACCAAACTTCCTTTGCCTCTTACCTTTGACCCTTGCCTGCCATTTTTCTCTCTCTGACCTACATTTACCAGTTCATGCTCTTTACCTTTACTCATAAATACTGTACTTTACACTTGCATTTTCAGTTGTTGATAGTTTATACTTTTGTGATCTAATTAATGGATTTTGTTGTTATGTCATATTATTATTGTTTGTGTTTATATTATTGGTTTTTTTATATTTATACATATTGTTATGCAATTTATTACATTGATATAACCAAAAATAATTATTATGATAATACATACCCGAATTAATATTATCAAAAATATATATTCTAATATAAAATTACAATAACACCTTAAAATAAATAATAAATAATAACTATCTAACTCAATCAATATAATAAACTAATAATCCAAATCTGTAAATAACCAAATATTCGCAACTCATCAGACCACACTACCATAAAAATGGCAAAACCAGTCAAATCTAATTCCATAAATAAAATAAATAACCCTAAAAAAACCAAACAACAACCCCTCCCAAACCATCATTTCAACAATAATGATCCACCTATAACCTATATCACAACACAATACCAACCCATTAACCTTAAAAAACATAGGAAAATATCGGAATAGGACTTCTTTCTAGTATTGTATCCGCTAACATAACGGAGGGCCATACTCAGAAGTCTACGGGTTTTAAAGTGAAAATTTAAAACGTTAGATTTAGATGAATTTGTATTTAAGATTGAGGCTATGAAAAATGTTGGACACAATTGTTCATTCCAACAGCGAATGCGTTTTGTTCCAAAATCTGATTTCGAAGAATCGTTTAAAACAAAGAGTCGTGATCATCAGCATACTGCACGATTTTCCAAGTGTAGTAGTGATGATTTTCTATGCTCATTAACATAAAGCAGGAAGAGAATTGGACTGAGACTGGATCCTTGAGGAACTCCAGAATCTCATATTTACAGAATTTGAAATATGATTAGGAAATTGGACAACTTGAGTTCTTTGGCTTAGGAATGAACTAAGCCATGTTGAGAGGCACGCCTCGAACGCCATGCGATTCCAGTCTGTCAAGCAGTGTAATATGGTCCAACACAATCGAAAGCTTTAGATAAATCGACGGAATAAATACCCCCCCCCCCCCCCCCCCCCCCACACTTTAGAGTGTTGATTTCGACTTTCCAATCCCTCTAACATCATATCGACAAGACCCACAATTGCAATCTATTGTCGATTTGCCCTTTCTGAAGCCAAAGTTGGTCATTTGAGAGCATGATTGTGTTTATTCAGAAACTGAAGCATTCGCACTAAAAAAACACTTTTCAAATAGTTTTTGCTTTAAAATAGGCACAAATAGAGGATCTAGGGCCGATAGTTATTCATGAGTGTTGGTCGTCTTTTTTAAAGATAGGGGTTACTTTTGATACATCTTCAGGAGTGAGGGAAAAACTCCCAAATGAAATGAGGGAATTTATCAAGGCGGTTCAGAGGCCTCACAATATGCTTCGGAGCATTTTTTTTTTTTTTATGAGCCACATTGAGTATTTGAATTAAGATCATTCGATTTTTTGGTCTGGGGAAGCTGCTGAATAATAAAGACGAGTTCTTTCTCGTCGACCGGTGCCAAGCAATTAGAGGCTGATGGAATTTGTCTTCTCGTGGAGTTTGCTACAGGAGCCGATGGCCGCAGAGGCCTTGGTCACAAAACACAGTTGCATAAAAACTTTGTTTAAATCGTTATGCCACCTCAAGTTTCATCATCCAAAAGCGAGATCCCCAATTTTGATCTGATCTATTTTTGAAGGATTTGATTTATTGTTATTGATGCCCCAAATATTTTTAGAAATGTTTTTTGAAGATATAATCGCTTTTGTGGAATCATATGCTTTTGCTGCATGGATCACCTTTCTATAAATTGTTTTATATTTCCACGGGAAAAAATGTTTTAAAATTGTCATCTTGTGTTTGTTTACAAATTTCAGAGTAAAACTTAAGTTTTTCTCTCGCAGATGAGGAATTCCTTTAGTGATCCATTTTTTGTTTGTCATTTTTTGACCAATTTTGATGGTTCTTTTTGTAGAGACAACATAGATCTAAATAAAAGTTTAAATAACTATTAAAAGTTTCAAACTGTTGCTCAACTGGTTTTAGATAAATTTAGAAAAGTCCCACTTTTCTTTCGAAAGGAAAGAGTTGAGGAGAGCGATATTTTCTGGACTTGTGTCTCTTACGGTTTTGGAAATTTTGGTGCTCCCTAATGAATTTTGTTCCGCTAATTACGGATCCCTCTTGGCAATAGTCGGCCAGAAATCGCTGTATTTCACCACAGACACTGCGACATTAGGAAGGTTGGAGAGAACATTGTCAATAGCAGTTTTGTCGTTGCTGTCACTCTTGTTTGGGTCTTGACAAGCCACTCGAGATCAAATGGACCTTAATAAAATCTGCTAATCGCTTTGTGGTTTAGAGTGTCTGGTTGTTGTCCAAAGACGTTTAATCTTAATAATCACCCTCCAGCGATGTAGTCAAGGTGATGATTCGTCAGGTCCGGTTAGTAAGGATTCTAATTTTGTAAAAAAACAAAATTTTTTTTCGTTGCCACTGGGAGACCTGTAGATGGCCAATGACAATTAATTTTGAATTTTGGGTTTTAAGTTTTAATTCTGTTCTGCGACTGCTTCAAAATGTTTCTCGTCTGTTTCTTGAATAGGAAAAGTTTTTTAAATGAAATTTAGTTTCAAAAAAATTGCGACCCCCACCTCCTTTGGAGTGATTAACGGACAGTACGAGTTTGCCAATTTAAAAATTGGGAATTTTACATTGCTCAATGTGTTTACTGTTGAACCCCGTTTTCGGTTTGACAAAGTCCAGTACATCTTCTGTTTCACTGTTCTTCACACATGAGACTGAAGTGCATCCAGTTTGTTTGTTGCGAATGTTGGAGCCAGTGCTTTGCGTTGAAGCCAAGATCTACAATGAAATTAGGCAATGAGAAACCTTTTTCCACATTAGGTTTTTGTTTTTGTTTTGATTAATATTCAATTCATGCCCATGTCGCATCCGATAGTGGGCGACCCTTAAAAAAAAAGTATGGTGTTCATGTCCGATCGAAGATGTCAGTCTGGGTATGTTGACTTTGGTGTCAGGCGTTTGCGTAGGCTGGCGAAGTCTTATGGTTGTTCTAGGAGGATCTGACGGCGGCGGCATACGATCTCATGACGTAAGGGTTATTGGTCCGGATGAGTTCCATACAGGATAGGCGGGCGACTCGCAATGCCTCGGCGCACAGGTTTTTAGGAACGCCCCCCCCCCCTCCCCCCACCAACCCACCCCCCCATCCACACTTCTCGAGCTGCGCAAACCAGGCGTAGAGTTTTACTCGCAATACAGCGATTCATACGCCGCACCTGAGTACTGCGTTTTCCAAACTGGTTGAGATGTTGGCCGTGTTGAGCTAAACAATCTGCCTACCCAAAACATCGTCACGTCCACCATTGAAGCTCCCACCTTCTCGAGATCTACACAAGTTAGACGTCATTATTAAATTCCCGCGCCTCACTTTCTTTCTATTAATGTATGAGTTCCAATGATCTTGTTTTTTTTTAATGGCGGATGAAAAACATGGAAACCACAATAACATCATTGTGTGGTTCTCGATTCATGATAAAGTTCTATCATCTTGCCTACGAGAACTCTAGCAGTTCGATTTATTTCTGGTGGCCGTGATTGTTCAGAGAGGTCGTTGCGCCCCAGCCATAATAACGATCGTGCTCAATCTTTTGTGAAGTTTTTTGTCATACTACTGGCAGCATCTGTTCCAGAAGACATGGCTCAACGACGCTCTCTCCTGAGCACGCAATTGATAAATACTTCACAATTCTCGAGGAAACTTTTTTTTCTAACAGGTGAAATATATTTTTTACCAGTGCCGCTGTCAGCGAAGATTATGAAGTGTCTTATGTGGATATTATGTGGTATTTCCGTGGCGCTTTTCTTATATCAGACTTATTTAATGTTTGGTATACTTTTGTTTTTTGTGTTGGGGATGATATACTCTACATTTTGTTTATTTGTGTTCCTTTTCTTTTTCTTACTTTTTTTATGATCGTCCACATAAAGATATCCTCAGTGTCCGAGATTATGTCCCAGACAACAAACGATGAAAACCAGTTTTTGCCCCTTAAGGGCAGAGGTGAAGTGCGTGGATAGTGACGAGCTCTCGCTAACATCAAGTAAGACTGATCCAGTGAGTTATTGCCCGCCTCAGCCTCGAGTTGTGACTACCACGCCATCATATGCATGTATAGGGTTTCGGTATGACGACGTTCATTTTCTGTTTTTCTCTAGGCGTCCTGATGCGTCTGCGTTCATGTTTTGCAGTCTCCTCTCTCTGGAATTTTACACAAAACGCCTGAGTGCAAGGCTCGCGATCTTGGTCTGTGTATGTCCTCGGGGGTAGTTCATCGCAAGTTTGCCAACGGTCCGCAACCCCCAAACCTCCAAGCCATAACGACGACTTTTTGAGAAGATCCGATTTCCTTTTCTTTCTGATTTCCAGAAGCTGGAGTGTGCATTGACTGGTACTGCCGGCAGAACCAGAACCGACGATTGGCTGAGGGGTCAACTGATTGCGTATGCGCGTTCAAATCATCGCTACGTCCATTGGTTGTTTCATTGATATAGTTGATCGTGACTCAGTTTCCTGGGAGTGTAAACCGTATACCATATATCCGAAAGTGACTTCTTATTGAATCTGTCTGTAGATCAATCAAAGGTTATGATGGGCAGAGACTGATCGGCACTGATTCGTTCAAATTGACAGAACTGTGTTGCATTATTCTGACCACCGGCCCCAAAAGATCTCGTGCGTGTTCGGAAGAGTCAGGGACCGAAGGGTGGTTGATCGGGTTAGTGGAGTAGCCACTGTAGTTGTCTGCGTTGCATATTCGTTAACTCATACGCAGTTTTTTCTGAGTCATGTATTGTTACTTGAAGGTGGCTCCGCAGTTTTCTTTTTTTTTTAAACCAAGTGGCAAACACCTACGCTATGTCACACATTTAACAAAGTTGCTTTTCAACCTGAGTATCTTTTATGTTATTTGAGTATATGATAAACAAGGGCCGGTCCTTTTTGTGTATTGTGATGTATTCCAAGTGTGAGAAGTTCCATATTTGTTAATTAAGTTAATTTACGCTTTGATAGCTATACAAATACAAATAAGTATTAATAGTGTTAAGTCGTTCGTAATGCCCTCCAATATAAATTATTTTGATTAAAAACAACACAAAAAAGAAGAAACAAATTTATCAATATTACAGGTCGAGTTTGTCTAAAATAAGTTCATTTAATATATGTCCATGCTTACACTATTTTCAGCGACAAAAAGAAAAGTGATGCTAGCAGGTTGTTCGATCCCGCGACGCATCTCAAGACCGGACTTTACAGTAGTTACGCTTCCAGTCGACATACGCCACTTCCACCCAAACAGTATAGGAGAGACACGACAGTCAGGAACATCAGAGGTCGCGTCAGGCGGCAGGACGTGCAGCGGGTGGACCGTGTCGTACACTGTTGCACGGTCTAGGCCACACGGTTAGTCACTGGCAAGGTTATGTCCAAAGCCCACCTACGCCCACACCAGACTACTGTCACGCAAATTATTGTCCAATATATAATAAACTGTTTCTGGTCGAAACTATTGTAGCACCGATGCTCAATTTAAATGAGTTCATGCAGTGTCGGTTTAGTCAACTACTTATAAAAGACAGTAAATAAATTGCAGACAATTATTGGAAGCAACGAGAAAAAATTTTTCGTGTTTTGACATGTGTTCTCCAGGCGTACCAATCCCCCAGAACGAGCTCTGAAATGAAACTGTCCCCCTCCCCCCATTATAGATGAATTAGCCATTCGATGGAAGCTGTCGTGTCTAGCATTTTCAGTTGAGTTTAAATTACAAATTTAAGTGAAAAAAAATGTTTTTCTTCTTTAAACATTATAGGGAATATTTCGTAATTACGGATCAAGCAACAAAGGTGTTCCAGAGGGACGTTGAAGTGCAGATTTTAAGATCTAAAGCCTCATGTCTTATTTGTCACAAGCTAAAAATTAGCAATAATTGATGTTGTATCAGTTAATTTTCAATAATTTATTTTACACTGTGAACTTATATTGTTGCACGTCAATGCTACCTATAAGAATAGTTTTAACACTTTTTATTAATTGTCAATTAAATATTCCCATGGAGAGTTATGTACACGAAATAATGTAATTAGGTGTATCCAAATTTAAACAATGGAAGGATTGTTGTTTAAAATTTTAAGTCTACAAAGTTACTTTGTTTTTCAGATGTAATGTTGAAAAAAAAACAGGGGGAGGACAGACAGGAAAAATGAAACGCTTTCATTGAGTGAGAGGCTACGCTAACTTACAAAGCCTAAAAGCAAAGTAATGAGTCTAAAAATGTTACATGAAAAGTACGGACTAATATATACAAAAAAGGACTTCATTGCGTGGCACATCAATAATTTAAAAAGTGTACTGTTGCAATCTACTATTAAATTATATTCAAACAAACCGACTAAAATTATCGTTTCTTATCATAAGTTTCACAGCTCATGAAAACTTAACTTAAATAATATATATATGTATAATTTTGTATACTAGTAAAATGTAGCTAATAATTTCTCATCTTATGTTAAAAACAGATTAAATAATGAGCACCAAACATAATTTTCGTAGGTTAATATTGCAGTGTTACGTCGATCAATCGTGGTTGCGAATTAATTTCGAAGCCCGTAGTTCTCGCAAAAACCGTTGGCGGTTTTATATTATTGCCAAGCATACTTGCTGGTGATATATAGAAATTTATTTCAAAAATTATTAAAACTGATACAGAAATGTTCTTATTAAAGCACGCTACAAAAAAACACTTAAAAAAGATAGAGGAAATGGTATCTCTTTTAGTGAGAAAATGGCAAATAATGAAACGTTGGTTGACCTGCAATGTCAGTCTGGTCAGTCGATTTATTTTTTACCAGCCAGTTTTGTCGCTATATTGTTAGCATCTGCCACTAGTTCGCCCAACCCCCTCTTGTCATAATGCGCAGTGCGAATAGATAATTCTGGTTAGTTAACTGATCAAACAAACACTCTCACTACTGCCTTCACTAAGTCCCTGTAATCATTCTATGATATGACCGCGTCACCTCACAGTCTTACAGCGACTGTTAATGTCACTTGGACCATTTTCTTTCTTGTCTAGGTGTACTCTCTAAAAACATACCTTGTGGAGAAGTAAACATTAAATACTAAAAATAAAAATCTCCTTGTTTTGAATCCACTCATACACGCTTTTTGAAAGCTTGTGGAACGCATAAGTACCTTTTTTTTCTAAGCGATAAAATCTAGTATCTTGTGATGTAAGTTTTATATGTTACCATCTTACATTCTAAAAACTTAATCGTATATAAAAATTTGGAACCGCTGACAGTCAGTTTCTAAAGTATATTGTTAATACTGCTAAGACAATAAAAAATCATAATGTTTAATAAAAAAGGGGAAAAAGGAAGCGACTCTGCTATGTGTGAATGGTAGCACATTCACCCGGGCCCCAAGATGAGAGATCTCGGGTTCGGACTCCCCTAGCCGGAGCAAGGATATTTTCTTTGACGATATCAATGATTTATTGAAATTTATATACATATATTATGGCTATATATATATTGATATATCTATAATATATATCATACTATATTTTATCTCGCCTTCGGCTCCGGTGGGGGCTACTGCCCTCCAGGGCCCCCAGAGCATGATGTGTCATCCCTAAAACTTCGGGAATAAGAAGGGATTATGGGATGACTTGGTATAAATTTCATGCGATATTATGAGGTCTATGCGCAGGAAATTCTCAAGCGGGCGGGTGTTAACAGTTTAGCGCATGAGGGGGTATGAAAGACATCGGCGGGGCGTTAGTCTGGTCATACCAGACGAACTTCCAAAAGGGGGGTGGGTTAAGAAATTTGGAGATTCTGAACACAAAAAATAGGATGTTTTTTTTTAATAACTGTTGTATGTGAAACCCTCACAACAAAATTAAATATGATTAACGCCCTCTTTTTTTATCTTCTTATTGTTGTTTTGACAGGCCTAGAATGTACAGGAAACTTGCAGCGCTTTAAGCCAGTATATTTCTACGGGCGGGGGGGTTATAACAGTTCTTAAACCGCAATCTAGGGCAAGGTGGGGTACGATTTCATATGATCCAGGGGGGCGTTGTGGGTTTAATTAATTTACTCAAGGGTAGAGATTACTTATCTGGGTTCATACCAGGAAAAATTTCAGCAGGACGGGTGGGAGGTAATGGTGCTCCGGGAGTGTCTTATATCGGCCAGACGTAGTTAAAGAAGATTCGACTTGATGATTTTTGTATTGTCCAGCCATCATCCAAATTTTTGTGTATAAAAAGGTTTGACTGGTGATAAGGGCTATTTTGTGTTGGCTTAACCTGTTAGAGATACAAGAAAAAGTGACTGCGAACCTTTCTTGCTCAGAAATTTAATTTTGTGTTTCGGATGCCGTCGTCCAGATGTTAGTATACTACGACACCTATGGTTTTGTCCGGTACAACGTCCTTGGCATAAAATTGTCTTGTTCGCACACTGGCCGTCACGCTATGGGTGGTAAATCAGATTTAGTTGTAAAAGAAAAGAAAAACTAGTGCGTATTGAGCAGATATAGATATCAGGATAGCAGTCAGCTCGGTGTAATTTAATCATAGAAGGTGTCTGCATGCTCTACCAGGGAATTCTCGCGGAGCGGGGTTAATGTTGCTTCGAAAGGGTGGTTAAAGGAACACGTGCTGTACTTTTCTCAGTACTAAGTATGTTGTGTGTACTGGGCACGAGGAATATATTTTATCAAAATAAAACGTTCATCAAGGGAAGATAGTGTTTTCCCCTCCCCCCAACAAAAGAGATAGGGGTAGGAGAGTTGTAAAATTACTCCGCGATAAATTATCTTTCCACTGATAGGGTTTTGGCACATAAAAACATTCGAAGACTAATATTTTCATAATAAATTAAATTAAATACACTCAGTGTCGTGCTATCTACTATTCTGAATAGCCTTCACACAACGACTCAGCCAAGGTTCTCCGACGTAGGAGAGGGGGTTTGACAGTTCGACTCGCTTAATCGTAAGTTAAATACGCAAGGTCTAAGCTTTGATTTGTGAGACCCTGGCAGCATTGAAGCGCAATAAAAGTTATAGTTGCAAAATATTAAAACATCCTAAAAATTTTGACGACAAAAGGCAGTCCCCCCCCCCAATTATGCCATTTCATAGTCATTTATTCGTCACATCACCCATCAAGACAGATCATGGCCCTTTTTACGCCCGAAAAGATAATACGACAGGAAAGCTTATCCAATGGACCTATAATAATTAATTTTTCTTTGCCCCTAAGATCCCCCTTTTTAGCACCCTCCTTCTCCCATCTGAATTGCTACTTTACAAAAAGTTTCTTAACATTCTAAGCCTAGGCGACCATCATGTTTCGGCGCACTATAATCTAATAGTCTGAGCACCGAATATCTCTAGAAATAGAAAGACAAATACATAAGTTTTTAATGTGAAGAAAATAGAACTTTCAGCAACATAATTACGTTTATATCGGCTAAATATCATCGGAAGATAGAGATAAAATGGCTGGTCAACTACGACAAATTTTAGTAGATATGTCGGATAACTTTATTTTGTATTGTAAAACTCAAAATTTTTACTCTGGGCATAGAAAACTAATGTTTCGTGTCTCGAATTAGAGGATCCCATGAAACAAATATCTCACAGTAAAACTCAAAAAAATCAAAAACTTGTAAAACGCGTTTATGCTGCACCAAACCGTTGAAGGTATGCAGGGCAAAAGAGTGTTACTCATCGTTTTCTTCTGTATGCATCACAGTGATTTTCTAAATCTCTATCGAAAATACTTGATTGTGAGAGCTTCGGACCAACTCAGGTTTAGCCGCTTATCAGAGCCCGGGAATGTAAATTTGTAGGCGAAAAATTTCCAAATATTTTCACTTAATCGCGTTTTGCGGTCAAACTAATGGAGATATAGTAAAATATTCATTAGTCCTTATTTTGTTGAATCATATTATTTCCTAAATCTAACCTTTGTTTTTATTTTGACCACCCTCCGACCAATTTTGTCCGCGCTATCGACCTCCTAAAAACAAAGTTTTCACGTTGAAAATTACAAAAAAAATTGCACACGATCCAACGTTTTTCGGCCCAAACCAATGGAGATATAGGACTAAAAAGGTTACTTACCTTTATTCTGTAGGATCGCACATTTTGCTAATTTGATGGCCGTCAATCAGATTTGAGCTACGACCAAACGGTTCGGCCCGCCATCGGGCTCGAAACATTATTTTTATCGAAAAAATCTCGTTGGGTAATGTCAAATATTCGAGCGTTTTGTCGCTTAAACCATGCATGATAGAGCAAACAAGTCACTAGACCTTTTTTGAAGCTTCCACGTCATTCCTGAACTAACGATTTTTCCTCAGATCCGACCTAGAGCTCACAACGGTTTGACAGCTATCGGGCTTACAAAAAAAGGCCTGACAGGGTAAAAAATGCGCGTTTTTTTGCGAATTTTTTTTGAGGTGTTTAAATTAAAAAATTCACGGTTTTCAGACTTGCTCTGTTGGTTATACGGCAAAAAAAGGTACATGCGTGCCAAAATTTCAAGTTTCTAGCACTTTTAGAAGTAGGTTAGAATTTGTATACATATATCAGTCAGTTCAGTCAGTTTCACATGCGGCTGTTTAGTATATTAGATATATATACAGGAGGGTGATTTCATGAAGTTCTCCCCCCACTTCTACAGCACATTTTACTAGTAAAAATAATGAAAAAAAATTTTATTATAAAACATAGGTACGAAAAACGCTTCGGTAGCGAGTTACATGCTACCGAAAGATTTCGCCTGAATTTCCCTGGGTTAAAAAGTAAAATAAAGCCATACTGAACTTTTGGGAAAGGTTAATATTAAGTAAGAAATATCGTGGATTCTTATTGAGTATTTTTATACCCTGGATAACAAGCTAATAAAAATAGGTTTCAGAACTGTACCTGTAGTTAGTTTTTGAGTGGATTCAGGGTTTTTAAATGCAAAAAATTGGGGCACGAAACAATGTTTTTTTTAAGTTTTGAATCTGTACAAATAACTTGTCTAAATTGTTAATAAATACATAAAATCAACAAAAATTAATTGTATGAGAATTTAATTCTGAGAAAATATTTATATAATCAAAGGACTCAAAAACTAAAACAGAGACATAAGTACCAAAAAATCGAATTTTATTCAGTATAATACCATTATCTAGCTGTAAAGAAATACCCGTACGGTATTTAGTTTAAAATAAAACAAAAAAAAAATGTTTGTATCGCTTAATAAATGAAGATTAAATATTGTTGAAAACAAGATTAACTGTTAAATAAATTTGTTTGGTAAATAAAAACTATCAAGTTTGTATTTACGTTGTATTTTTTTTTTAGTAAAATATTTACATCAAAATGTTCGAAAATAAATTATAAGCAAACATTTTCCCATTATTGTTTACTAATCATCGAAATGCAGTTTTTTAGTTTTATTAACTTTCTAAGTTGGTAACGCACAAATAACAGCTGATCAAACAATGGTCATTCATGTACTGTTACGTTAAGAACTGTGTATTAGTGGTGTTTTGCAAGCTTGAACAAGCGAAAAAAAGGACGGGGAAATTTCCCGGGGGGGTTCTGGTGAATCGTGTTTATTAAATGCCAATTTGTTTTCTGTGAGTTATAAATCGATTGTTTATTCAAGACAAAAAAATGCCTTTACTTATTTACATCAGAGGAATAGCGCTGATATGGTATTTTATTTTTCGGTTACTGTAATGGTAATGCTAGAAGCTGCTGTTAGAAGAACTATGAACTACGTTACCCTAATAGGAGGATTCCAGTAATACCAAAAACAAATTCAGGAATTCTTTTCGTACTCTTCGGTACCTCTCTAAACCAGGATCACTACCAAGTACTAGAACCAATTATGAACGAGCTTGTCCAACTTGAATGATTGGTATTGTTAATTAATGCTGTTCATTGCAGTCCAGGTGTAATGTTACACGACGTATTTCTCAGGGCGGGATAGGAGTTTCGCAGTTCAAACGGATGTGGAGGTGTGTTTTTTTTCGTTTCACTTAATCGGCAACAAATTTTATCCGTTTCATAAACACAAAGGGTTTCAACATCTACAGCTAGGGGAATGGTCCGCTTCGCTTGGAGTTTTGAAAACTTTTCTTTGGAATATTAAATAATCAACCTCTACAAGCGTTATTTTGTTTACGAGATGGAGGCACAATTCACTCGGGATGGTGTCCCAATAACTTGCACAATGATAACACTCATGGGCAGAAGAAAATCCACACCATGAGGTAGTGGAACAGAACTTTCAAACCCGTATTTAGCGTCAATGTCTGGTTGTGGCCTTTTGGCACCAATCGGGCTGATTGGACCTTTCATATTACCTGGATGCCTAAATGTCTGAGCTCTATTTGCTATTTCCTTCAAAGGAAGAGTTGCCTGCAGCTGTTAGGGAATATGTTCCTTTACATCCTCCAGAACAAAATTTGTAACTTCCAGCAATGACGCGAGCACTCTCCCCACTTTTCACGTGCTGTTTCTGCTTACTTAAAATCATCAATTTTCCTGGACACTCGGATTGGTCGTGAGGGGGCCTCACCCTTGGGCCACCCAAGATCACCAGATCTATCGATCCATTGGATTATTGCATCTGGGGATGGATGAAAGGACCATTGTAATACAATGACAAAAGTGAATTCTCGTGGATGAATTAATTTCCCGTATTATGGATTTCGGCTGTGCAGCTATACAGGGAAAGTCCATGAAAAATTAGAGAAACGCAACAAAAGCAATACACAAAACGTGCTGCACAAATATCGTATTTGATAATGAATGGCCTCATTTTCGAACATCGTATCTATAAAAAGTGTGCGTACGGTTGGCCCATAACCTGCATTAATTTTGCTTCAAACTAGTAATGTATTATACTGAATAGAAATCCGATTTTTTTGGTACTTATTTCCTGTTTTTATATTAGACTTTGATTTATATCAATTTTCTCAGAATTAAATTCTCTTACAATTAATGTTTGTATGATTTTTTATGTATTTATTACCAATTTAAACACAAAGTTTTATTGTACAATCAAACTTAAAAAAACATTGTTTTTCGTGCCCCAATTTTTTGGTGCATTTAACCCTGATCCACATCAAATAAACTACTACAGGTATAGTTCTGAAAATCCATTATTTTATTAGCTTTATTCAGGTAAAAATATCAATAAGAATCCACGATTATTTTCTTACTTAATTAACCTTTCCAAAAGTTCAGTTATGGCTTTGATTTTACTCTTTGCCCAGGAATTCAGGCCGAAATCTTTCGCTAGGACTGTAACTCGCTAGACGAAGCTTTTTTTCGGAACCTATGTTTATTATAACATTTTTTCATTATTTTTACTAGTACAATGTGCTGTAGAAGTGGGGGGAGAACTTCATGAATCACCCTGTATTAGTAATTATATAGTATATATATATTATATATATATATACTATATGTGATGTGTGTGTGTGTGTGTGTGTGTGTGTGTGTGTGTGTGTTGGTGTGTGTGCTGTGTTGTATAACTGTTGTCTCTGGATAGTTAATTTTTGTAACTGATGATTAGCCGAGAAGAAATTAGAAGATTATTTCAAATAATGGAAAAGTTTCCTAAATTTTCCATAGTTAAGAAATTTTGCTAGAGGACATGAAAAAAATGCAATGTAACCCCAGTATTAAAGGAATTTCTTGATGACAATTCCAAACAGTACATTAAAAAACTTCACTCTTCATATAATCAGTGTGTATTTAAACACTTTCTCATAATAGGCATAAAACTCTATATTTGTTTTAATTTTCCATTGACTTGGAAAATGCGAATTTACAGGACTTATTTTTAATATACATGAGGTATATATTATCAAGGAAGGGCACTTCATAACATACAGTATCACAGTACTCAATATATGATGCAGATTTGTTTTAGATACTTCCGGCCAATTCAATTTTTTATTTAATACATTTATTACAACTGAAATATCTTAAACAGATGCATATCAGGTTTTTTTAGAGAAAATACTCACATTTACAAGGAGAAAAAAATTGTTGTTCTTGTTAAAAAAAATTTATGTTATAATACATAACATCTGCATACATACAGGAGTTAATTATACGTTAATGGAGTTCAAACAAAACTATAATACTAAGTCCTTATTAGACATCGTTGACTGCGATGTTTTAATAACACCCTTACAAAACAAACGGGATAACTACGTGAATTTATCAATCCACAAAGGTAGTTTTAGCGTTAATTGTACCTGTTAACACACATATGATACTCTTTTTAATGATATTTATGAAATAGTGTTATATTAATTAATCTATTTTACAGTTTTATATTAAACGGCCTTAAATATAGCAAATAACAACGAGTGGTAACAGTGGTTTTTTGGTCGACTATGGCTATAATTTTGAACTTAATTCATGGAGAAATGTTTGATTACTTGTTCTGTTTTAAAAATACACACACACCACACACAGCACCCACACACCACTCCGCATCCTCGCACACACACACACACACACACACACACACATATACTATAATATATTTAATTAATTTATATATATATATATTAATGGATTCTACAAAATTATATACTGTCAAACACGTTTAAACAAGCAACTAACGATACACGAACCTTAAATTTATATTTTTAGCGGATATTATAGCATAGTGAATGAAATGGACAAATCTCCTTGGCAAACTAAATATTATATTCAGAGGTAAAATGCAACTTTATAAAAACCAAAAGAGATTAAAAATATTATACATATGACCAGACAGTATTTTTTATTTAAAAACTAATATAAGTCATAAAACAATAACTGTACCTGGTAAATAAATAATAGAAACTATACATCAGCCATGTATAACGAACACCAACTATCTGTGATAGACGTCTTTTGTTAATTGCGAGTCTTTATAATTATAGGGTCAAAACTACGTTTAATATGTTTCCTAACATATTATGATTGGCGAAGTTTTTTTGAAAATTAAATAGGGGAAAATTTTTATAACAAAACCAGGCAAACATACGAGCGGACATTATTATTTTATTAACGTAATACCATGTATCTTATATTCTTGTAGCAAATACCGCGGTATTAATTCTTATTTAAGGATGAGAGAAAAAAACGAAATACAATTAATTTAAATTTTTAAACTGCTTTAGTATACATTAGAAACATTTGTCTGAAAAGGAATACCTTATTATCAAATTAATATTAACAGTTTACCAGACAAGATTTGTAATCTGGTGTGTTGTTTGTGTACTTACTTAGTCATTACACTGAATAAATTAGTAATATTATACTATGTACAAATTGAATGTTAACACATATTATTTTTAATAGATTTGAGATAAAATTTATATTATTGTTCATTTATATATAAAACGATATTTGTAAATGATTTGTTTAAGTATAAACCAGTTTTATCATCCAAATCCAGTTCTTGTTAACTTGCAAATTGAAACATATGTTGTTTAATGAAATACATTTCCATAGACTTTACAAATATTTAGAGATTATGAAACAGCGTAACATTAGTTAGTTAACAAGAAAACTTTTTCTATGGTACGTATAAAATGAGAAATTTCTACATCAACTTACCAACATAAAAATTTTTTTATTTTAAGTTCAATGTTTTTCAAATTATTTTATTATCGACTGTTATTAGATGATGAGTACCGACAGTTATTTATGTACAGCTGTCACCACACCCGAGTATTCTTTCCAGGTTTTAATACTCGGTTTTTATGAAGGAATTTAAATTAAAAATTGTGAAAATGGGGAGGGGTAAAAAAAGGTTTACAAGGGTCAGGATTATAACATATTATTAACGACTCATTAAAAATATGAAATGCGACTTACAAAGAATGAACCTAAGACTCTTTTCACACTTTGACTTTAAACATTAATGTTGTTGGTTTAAATGCTGAATGTTATTATACGAAAATTACACATTTCAACAAATAACCAATTCTACGCATTGGAGAAATCTGACAAGCAACATACGCTTCGCTAATGATACCATTCAAAAGTTCAATTGAATAGCCACATGTGTTGCACGTCTAGCCATATATTAATAGGCCCATATGCAGTGGAATAGCTCACTTAAACACCGATTTTGTTTGTACAGTAATAATATAAATAATAACAAGTTTTATATTAGGTTAATTTTCAAGATATTTAGGTCGAAGTGTTAGAAAATAAACAAGTTAACATCCAGCTACTCTTTTTGCGACATGTTATCGATAAATTAACGATATTATTTTATATAAACTAAAAGATATTCTTTTTCTTTTCAGGTATACGTTCATACGCGTACTTGTTTTAAATATTTTATAATCCTATGCTTTTTAATAGACCTGATTATTAGATAACCCCTAATTAACCTTAAATGTGTATAAATCTCCAGGTAGTGACTCGGGAAAATATTATTTCCTTTTTGATTTTAAATTTTATGAGTTCGTGAAAAGAAATTGATTTACAGGACTGATTGAAACCTTAGTGGATTTTCTAAGACATTATAGGCTCCTGTAAACAGCAAAGATGGTTATTGTAAATCCTACTAATTAAAAAACATAAAATATTTCAAAAAGTTATAAAGCGTAAAAAATTCGGCCCCATTATTGGTTATAGTCTACAATCTAGCTTCTACGAAATTCGCTTGCATGTTAGATTAAAGTTTGTAGTCTTTGTACAAATCAGATTATTCTTAGGCATTGCAAGCCGAATATTGCATTAGTCTGTGTAGTAAATATTGTGTTAATTAATCACGCAAGACGTTTCAAAAACCAATGCAATATAGGTGGCAAAGAATAGACATCTAAACTGTGATCGGTTAAAATTTTACCCAATGGGTTTTAACAAACTAATAGAACTTGAATATCTGTGACCTTTTTAATTGTAATTATGTTCTAAGTTTTATATTTCATATATATCCTCCCTTAAACAAAAAATCATTATTTTAAATACTTTTTTCACACTAAAAAAAATCTTAACACTTAACAAGCACGGTATTCTAACCCGATTTTGTTGTTTTGTATTGAAAGCTTTATGGAATATTTTATTTGGTCCAAAATACGTTTTTGTTTATCTGAGATTTTTGGTATAGATACATATACTAACATAAGTTGTTTATGCTCGCGATGGTATGGTTTGTATGGAAATGTATAGCATGTCTAATTGTGTTAAAGGCCAGGATATATTGAAAAAAAAAACCAATTCTTACGAATGTTTCTAATTCTCATATGGGACATAGATTTATAATTTGAGTTGTATCATTTTAAACATTTACTCCAATTCAAGCATCATCTCCATCATCGAGCATTTCACAAACAAATATTTATTATGAATTATCTGATTGATGGAATTATTGATTCTGAAAGATTTTGCAATTAAAGATAATAAATATTGGGAAAATTTGTATTTATCTACCAGTGATAGTTAAGAAGAGGAGTTAAAAGTAATTTATTACATTTGTTAAACGTGATTGAGAGACAGGTTCTGGTCCCATGACCGTAAACACTTATACCATTCGCAATTTTTAAAAAACTAAACTCCATTAACTCTGGTCGGTTCTAGACTTTACTAAATTTTAATTTTCATTATCGCTTTTTTTATAATCCTCTTAGGTATAAATATTGGTTCAATGTTTTCAATTAAAGACTTTTAAAACATATAATTCCAGATTCCAATAAAACGAACCCAGTCCTTTAATATCTAGTCCAAGAGAGTAAACTAATAACAGCTAGGCTCTTATAGAACGATCAAGAGGGTTCGTCTCGTACTATCAATTAGTCTGGTATTCAAAAGCTATATTCGAGGTGTCAGGTAACACCCTGTCAAAAACTGTAATCTGTAATTTAACAGCCTACGGCAAACTACGAGCCAGGGTCCTTGAGTACAGCCTTTGACATAATACAAGATGTTTTTAATAGCGAGTTTTCTTAAAACATTGAATTACTCGGGAATGGTAATTATTCTTATTGAGCATTCTTATTTTAAATAACTTAACGAATATCCTTATTGTATTAAAACTTCCATTTTCCAGTCTTCCGTGTAATAACAATTGTGGTAAGTATACTAAGAAGAGAAAGTTACAAATTACTTAATACGTAAGATTTTGGATTTTTTAAAAGATTTTTACCATTGATATGTTTTTAATGTATAATAACTCATTCTGGAATTAATTTCAGCAGGTAAACTTTCAACCGATGAATTGATTCGCGCTCCTTATGAGTTGGATAGTTACATAGAGACTGTGCCGAAAATCACTTTATCTGTGATCATGAAAATCTTGGTCCATATAAACATATCGGGATATAGATGTATGATAATCGTTCCTTGAACATCCCTAATTCAGAATTATTCCGATCAAAGACGAAGCAAGAGAAAATACCAAGCATTTACAGTCTTTGCAAGATTCGGAAAGAGGGAGTGTACAACTCTCCTTCATCAAACCTGAAGTGGCCGTTGTAAATCTACATGAACTCTTTAGGGTGTTGAGAAAAAAACGTTCTGCATGTTTAGATACTCTACTACTTCTTTATTTTTTCCAAGTACTAATAAAATCTCTCAGTATTCAGTTGTTTACAGAACTAGTCCTACAAAAGGTTTATAACATAAATAGTACACAATTCTCCTCGTCAATGAACTACTAAAGCGTTACTTATAATTTCCGTTAAGTCATAAGTAAAATTTACAAAGAAAACTATCTAAATAATTGAAGTTTTCTAATATTTATTTTATTTCAATAACGTTCATTGATACCAACATTACGTTCTGTATACACCATAATCACAAATTTTTTACGTACTACACCAAAAACTGAAAGAAACCAAGAGATTTCATCAATTGGTACAACACTTAACTACGAATATTATATAGCAAGGTACGGAGTCGAAAGTTCAAGTCTCCTTCGGGGAA